>NW_006800082.1:1189090-1225781 GCF_000485575.1 Poecilia formosa
TATGCTTGAGTAAATTTTGGACTACTACTTTTTATTTTACTTGAGTAAAATATGTCAAATGTATGATCTGTGCAACTGAATTTTGATTTGATTTACTTTTAGTTGTTATAGCAGCATTTTCATTTACATTTCTAGATTTTCAATATAAAAATATATTAACTATATTAAAATATATTTTATGTAACCTACAAAACTTTTGCTTGAGAAAAATATTTTTAAAGCAATAAACATAAGCAAATATATTTCATCAATAGTTCAATTGTCTGAATTTTTATAAATGTATTAATTTACTTTTTAATTATCTTTAATATTTAGTATTATGACTAGTAGTTGGATTTTTACTATGGCATTTGGTAGAAGTAATGACAATCAACGTTAATGATTTTTATCAGTAATTAGTACTTTTAGCATACAAGAACTTCCTATCTAATTCGAATTATGTTTTTCCTTAATTAAAAAAAATATATTCTAGGAAAGCATAAAAAATTTTTAGACTTGAACCAAAATGTTTTTTGCTTTTTTTTTTTTTTTTTTACTACTGCTGTTGCTACAATAACAAGATCAGAGAATCTACTTTTTTTTTCTCCTAATTTTTTCTCTCATATGAACAGATTTAGGTTTTCCCAACTAAATGGGTGAAGAACAGTGAGCATTATGTCGAGGATTGTTGTTCAGTTTTCTAAAGTTAGATGACATTTTCCTGACTTTTCTTTGTCTGATCTCAGATCATCCCCTCTCGCCTTGTGTTCCCTGGCAGCCGCCTCGCCTTTTTAGAACTGCGCCGAAGTTCTGAACTTAAGACGTTTGTCTTCTTCTCCGTTACAGAGTCAGAAAGGCATCAGATCTGTCATATTCACTCAGCCGTTGCATGACAATGAGCCCAAACCTGCAGCTGGAGTTAGAAGCTTCTATCAGCTGCAGCGCTTCAAACGCGTCTCTGTGCAGCTTTACAACCCACTGCCCCCCAGAGACCTGATCCCAACATTAGAACTCAGAGTTACACAAAATATTGATCTGATTTAGGATGTTTTGTTCTCAATCTGGTGTTAAATCGTGCTTCACTGCCTTATTTTTACAGCTTTGGGTTTTTCTCTTTAAAAAAAATAAAAAAATAAAAATTTCTTTCCATTTCCCCAAATAAATTGACTTTCAGAGTTAAAATCCACCCTTAATTATCCACATTTTACAACTTTAGAAAGGTTTCAGGAAAAGAAGGATTTTGTTTTTCTTTTTCCTTTCTGGTTCGGCGTCATTAATCTTGGAGATGGGGATTAACATCAGCCAGATTCCCTGATATATTTGGAGTAAAAATGTCTCCATTTTCCTGTTAAAGAGAAAAATAGGTCGGCGCTCGGTTGTGGTGCTTCATCTGTAAACACACGATCAAGCATTTCCGTGTGGAGGAGGGAAAAAAAAAAATGGCCATACAAATGATCGGCCCATGCAGATTTCTCGGCGGGATACCCGAGCGTCCCTCTGAAAGCTGTCATTTATTTTCATTGCTTTGCTGCTGTAATGGACTTCGCTTGAACGACATCTTTGTATTTAACCTTGAGGATGAAGCATCTGAGTGCATGTGCACATTTATGTGGCTGCAAATACACACAGAGACACACACTTTACTATCATAATGATCGTCTCCAGCTCTGGTTTCTCCCCCTCTTCTAATACCACATTTTGCTTTAGTGCTTTCTCTTTTTCTAAAGAGCTGCAATGAAAATCCTCTCCAGCATTTTAATTTGGGTGAGTCGTTAATGTTCGATTGACCTGCAGGGTTTTTTTTTTAATTTATTTATTTTTTTTATCATCACATGGAAGTTGCATTTTAAATGTGCAGCAGAGTTTCAGTCCAAGCAACAAGTAGACCTCTGCTCAGCAGCAGCAGGATCCCAGACTGAGATCCTCTTAAAGCTCAGAATCCAGAAGCTCCATGTTTCCAAATCCCTCCAAACTGTGTGATATTATTTTTACCAAAAAATACTAATGGTATCTAGAAGTAAAATGTTAATAAATCTTATTGTGCATGAAATGCAGGTAGGAGATTATGAAGCTAAACTCTAAACGGAAACCAAAGATTTAAAGTCGTTGTATTCTGGATATTTTAGCTGCACAGTTAAAGCAGCAGCAGTTCTAGTGATCTCTCCCCCCAGCAGCTACAGCAACTTATTTTTGACCAGGTTCATTCATGTGGACATTATTTCAGTTTCTACACATCGACCACATTTCCATTTTGTTTTCAGGTGCTGGAGACATAAATCTTACCTTGTGTCATGGTCTGAATCAATCAACGTTTCACAGTGACAGACCGCCTCCTCCACTTCAGCTTCAGTCCCAAAACAAGCCCATTCTCCCAGACAAAATAAGATAATAATAATAAAAACAAAAACCTTCTAATAGGAGTGTCCATGTTTTCAGTCAGGATCTGTTTATACCCAGAGGTTTGAACACTACACAGTAACAAATCTCTGCTCAAATAAACGTATCATCACAGCTTACCTTCTCAGTGGCCAGCACTGGCTCGTTACCAGTTGTCCCAGTTGTTCTGTTGCCCCCTCCATGCTGAAGGAGGAAGAGCAGGCCAGCTGTCATGGCCGGGGCGGGCGGGGGGCCACTGAGGCCAGCTGTAGAGCGGGAACTCTTCCCTCTCATTTCCACTTCATTTATCGGCTCCCACTCCATCCATCCACACCTTGCTCTGCCTCTGCCAGTGGACCGACACCGGGCCCGGACCACGCCTTCGCTTTACCGCCTCTTTCTCTCAAACACACTGACTTTCTGCACACCTTTTTAGCTACATGGAGTCATTATACAATACTTAGTAACAGTCTTCCATGGAGACGTTTGAGTTTTGTAGGGAATTAGTGCATTTTTACAAATAAAGGAGTTTTTGTATTGATTGCTTTACAACATAAAAGCATCATACAGTCACCAATTATGAAACAAGCAATAAATATTACATTTCATGAAATGCCAGAATCATCAATCAAATTATCATTAAGTAATTTGATCAATGTTTGACTTAATGCTAATCAAAGGAAAATCCAAACAGGTGGGTTTTAAGCCTTAGACTAAAGCAACTCAGTGTTTCAGCAGTTTTCTGGAAGTGTTTTCCAGATTTGTGGTGGATAGAATCTAAATGCAGAGCAAAACCAGATTCTATTGCAGTAGTGCGACTAAAGACAAACGCGTGGATAAGTTTCTCCAGATCTTGCTGCAACATTAGTCCTTTAATCCTGGAAATGTTCTTCAGGTGATAGAAGGCCAACTTTGTAACTGTCTTCATGTGACCCTGAATGTCCAAACCAAGGAACAAAGCAGACCGGTCAGGGAGGAAGTTCTGCAGAAGTTTATACCAGCTTCATAACTATGTAGCAGCTGCAGCATCTGTTCCTCGGGTAGAAGAATCAGCTGACAGGACAACTACTACTGATCTTATAAAATGTACAAAAATGTTAAGAATAGAAAACTATTTTTGAGAAGGGAGACGCTAAACCTGAACTAAATACAGGACAATCCTGGAAGAAAACCTTCAAAACACCTGAGCCTGAGGTCAAGGATAAAGGGTTTACATCAAAACCTACATCTACACCTACATTCTGACCTATTTATAGGTCAGAATGGCCTAGTCAATGTCTAAACCTTAATCGAACTACGAATCACTGACAAAAGTTGGAAAATGATCAGAGATGTTTTTCCTTGCAGTCTGACCTCAGATTGGCATAATTAAAATGTTAAAAACCACAGTTTTAACTTCTTTATTTGGGGAATTTTTCTGAACCCATTTATCACTTTTCTTCTTTTTTATAATTACGCACTTTGTGTTGGATTGTCTCATAAAATCCTGACAAAATATGTTGCGGTTTGTGGTTGGAGTGCACCAAACTGTGGAAAAATGTCGAGATATGACTATCTCTGCGAAGCGGCGACTCTGACTTTGTATCCAAAAGATTCTCAACATTTTTCCCACTTTTAAGCAGCTGCTTTACCGTTTATTTCTCTGCGCAGGCTCATTTAAAAAGAACAGCAATCTTAGGTTTTTACAATAAAATCTGGAGTCATGCATAAACTAAAGGAACCTCAGAGAAACCAAGTCCTTTCCAGATTTGACCCAGTGTGGTGCAGAGCAAGGCCCAAACAGCTTTTTCCCTCCCTTTCTCCCTCCCTCCTCTTCTTGGTATGAATCTGCCGTATCTCATTCCCCAGCGCTAATTCCAATTTAATTGCCAGTAGCCTGAAGCCTCCTCAATAGGAGTAACAAATGGTTTGATTCTGTAGACTTCATCAGACTGCATTTTAAATGCGACACAGTAACCCGGTGCGAATGCCAATGAAGCCTGGCGAGTAGCCCCTCTGTTTACTAATTATCCTTTTTCTTACTCCGAGCCGCACAGCACAAGTTGTCTGATTAAATCGGATTTGTGGGGATTGGAGGGGGTGGGGTTGGTGGGAGCTCCTGCGGTGGTGTTGGTGGAGGCTACGGTCGGGGGCCAGCTGGATTGGATGACAAGCGTGGTCCATCTTTGTAGGTTCACAACGAGAAAGGACAACGGGGGAGGGTGGAGGCGCAGCGGTGCCACTGTAAATCACCAAAAAAGGGATTTGCTGCTTTTTTTCCTCATTGGTTTTGATTCCCGTCTCGTGTTGCTGGTGATCTGTACAGTCGGTGCTGCGATCAGGAGGAAAACAAAGAAGCACTGGGAAAATTTACGGCCTGAATAACAGAATGAAGAACCAGAAGCTATCTAGAGTTTCTGCTCCTATAATATCATAAAATATTCCATTAGTGCAGTCAGAACCTCAAACATTGTGTTTTCTTAGCCTCAACATTGATCTGCAGCTTTCGCTTTGATTCCTTTGAGATAATTCAAATTACTTTTAAGAGGAAAAAATTAAATGTTTTATGACCCTTGCTCTAGCTCGCACTTTATTAGCTTATTTAATTGGGTCAAATTTCTTAATTGCTTGTTTTGCTGTTTATTTAAAAAAATGTTTTATCAAACAGGTCTCTCTTGTAAATGAGATCTGTATTAATAAAGGTCAAATAACAAAAAAAAGTATTTGCCACCTGACATATTTCATGCTTTTTTGTTACAAGGTTTAAAGACGATCTTCACATCAGAAAAGGATGATTTGACTAAATACAAATATGTTTTTAAATGATAATATACCAATAAACCAGCCTGGATAAATGTTAAATAGTAATTCCTGTCTAATTTCATTAAAGCAGGACCTGTCTGGCAACATGAAGTAGGCTAAAAGATCTCAAAAAGCTCAAGCTAAAGGAATTCAAGAATGTCTCCGCCATCTGACATCGGGGTTATAAAGTCGTCTTTAAAGTTTCGAGAGTCCCGAAAATTTAAGAAAAAAAAAGGAACTCTGGAGATTAAAATACCAAAATTAGTCAAAGAGGTTAAAAAAGAATCCAGACTGGATCTGCAGCTCTGCAGGCCTCGCTGCCCCCAGTAAGGTCATAATTCAGAAACAGAAACTGGGCAAAAATGGGACAGCTCAAAGAAAAAAAACATTCAGTGGAACATTTTTATATATAACCTGTTGGCATAAAAGTAGCAAAACACTTCATAAAAATCTAATTCTGCCAGGAAAACACGTCGGTGTGGTGATCTGGGCCCGTTTGCTTCTACAGAACCTGGACGACTCCATGTAATTCACTTTACCTTCAATTCTGTTCTCTACTAGAAAGTACGAAAGGAGAATATCCAGCTTTTGAATGGCGTAGTCAAAGTCTGTGCTTCAGTCTGATTGAAATGCTGTGGTACTACCTCAAACAGGGCAATCACGCTAGAAAAAAAAACCTCCAATGTGAATTAAATAGTTGGTACTATAAATGAACTCATCGCCTAAATTCTGCTTCTTGTATTTTCGACTAATATCTATCAAACATTACTTTCTGAAATTTTTATGTGTGATGAAAAGAACAAAATTGGATGGATAAATCTCAGCATTTTTGATTCTCTTTTTTTTTTTTCCCTGTTGGACTTTTAAACCCAGTTCAGCTGAGATATTAAGTATTTAAATCGAAACAACCATATTTTCTTTTTCTGTCTTAGTGAAGATTCAAAGCCGAGTATCAGAGAGTTTACCATTAAATGATCCACACAGGAAGGTCAACACCGTCTTTCAGTTCAGCAGCAAAGCTAATAGGATGTATTAGGATGAATTGTTCTTACTTTTAATAACAATAATGAAACTTGAGAGGCATTCTCTGTTTTCTCCTGTTCCACACATTTTGTGTCCTCTGTAACCTTCTGCAGACCCTGAGCGGACGCCACAGCTCGTACGATGATGTGCAAATAGTCATAAAGAGCAGGAAGTGGCACTTTACAGTAGGCAGGGAACATGGCGGCGTGCAGATGAGCAAATCTGCACGGCTATAAAGACCTCTCCCTGTCAAACTAAATGGCCGGTTGAGCTGCCATATGGTTGTGCTGACATTATCTCTGGGTAATTAATATGGCATCTCGCCTGGCATCTGGTGGCATTAATCTAGCCGGGAGCCGTTCATCTTACAGTGTCAGCGCCGCTGCAGGCCCGACGTGAATTATCGCTGCCCGGCGAAACGAGGTGGAGAAAAAAATAACATCAACAAAAAGAAAGACAAACAAAACGGGTCGCTGAATTTTCTACTCGGACGGATTTATTTCCCTTTGATTAGTTTCATTTCTGCCTGAAAAATGTGGCCGGATATTTTCTCTATAATCTGATCTGTATTGGCGTTTGATTAATCATACGTCATACTGCTTTGCTGGGAGGTTTTTTACTTAAAAAGAATTTGCAAACAGACATTTAAGTTGACATCATAGCAATCAAAATCTGCTTCCTAACAGTTGGAACGCGCCATAAAAAAGTGAAGTAAACATATCAACATAAAACAAAATGGTAAAACATAATCCATTTACTTTTACTCAAACCAAAAAAGCGACAATTATTCCCACTGCTGTTAGAATATAATGGCATCCTGAATTGTGTATTCTCACAATTTGTTTTAATTAAGTTTATTGTTGGTTTATCATTAGTTTGTTCGGTTACATATACAACTTGATCTTAATGCTTTTAATGTTCTATATGTTTTATGTTTTAGCACTGTTTTCAGCCTACATAGGTAATTCTAATTGCTTCATACATTTAACTTTTTTCTAGTTACATTTTAAATGCTTTTAATTTTGCATTTCCTCACTTTTAGATTTTATTCTAGTTGTCTAATAACACTTTTTTATTGAAGTAGATCAGAATCGCTTCTTGTTTTACCTTCTATAAAACCACTTTGTGCTACTTTGTATGGAAAGTGAGCCCTAAATAAAATCAAATTGCAAATTGATTTTTTTAAAAAAATATTGTTTAAAACATTTACCTATAATGTTTTGGGGGTAGATTTTGCATGCCTTTAGAGTAGAACATAAAATAGCAAACTCATGTTTGCTAGCTAATTAGCCAGGCTGCCTGCTCAGGTAGCCAGTCTGCATTCAGCTGCTTAACACATGGTGTTCTTTTGTTCATTTTTCTTTCTCTTTTGGATTGAAAATATTTCAAATTAGTGTTTTTGTAAGG
Source organism: Poecilia formosa (assembly GCF_000485575.1). Taxonomy (NCBI): domain Eukaryota; kingdom Metazoa; phylum Chordata; class Actinopteri; order Cyprinodontiformes; family Poeciliidae; genus Poecilia; species Poecilia formosa. The sequence goes on from NW_006800082.1 coordinate 1,196,657, forward strand.
AAGGGGGAAGTGAAGAATCTTACTTCCAGCCACCTTTCTGGCAGTGTGCAGCAACAGGAGCAGGAAGGGCTTCTCTACACTCTGCTCCATGCAGAAGGAGAACACTGTAGTCGCTCTAGAATCACAGTTGAACAAGTTTAATATGACTTTATTGTAGACCTGATACTTTAACTTATTAATGGCAAATTGAATTGAAAATTGAGCTGATTTTGTCAACATAATCATTGCGAAAATTGCGATGAATTACAGACTCAATTAAAAATGTTGATTGAGCTATGAGCTCAGCATTCTTTAAACACCAACAGTTCAGCTCTTTTTTTGTGGCAATAAATCTCTCCAGCCTAAAAGTTCAGATTTTATTCCTCTGCTGCCTCATCCAGCAGTTTTCCCCAGATTCAAATCTCTCTCCGGCTCATTTTCATCCCTCCGTCCTCCACTCTGATCAATAAATACTTCTGTGGGGGTGTTATAAGTGAATTAGAAGTAGCACAAACATTCAAACTTCTTTTCTTTCTCCTACCATATGCAATAGCCAGAGTCCTGAGTTTCTGAAGTTGCAGCCAACACTGCATTACCTCCCCCCCACACACACACACACATAATACAGACGATCCTCCACAAGCAGCAGATGCATGTTCTGCATCAGAATAAACAGAATAAACACTTTGGTCTTGTTTGAAAACTTCTTTAATATGTTCCACTCTCAATTTCTCAAATTACTCGCTGTTCCTGAGGAAATTTAGGGAAACTGGATGCAAAAGAGACTTCAAGCCCGGCGAAAATCTTCAAAGATATCCCGACTTGATCCCTGCTTTTGAAACCAAGATTGTTTTATTGCCAAACTGTTACCAATAAAGGTTTGAATATGACAAACAGGAAGTCATTTGCTAAGCTTGTGCAGCAGCATGATGTAATTCCGATGCAACACGTGTTATGCGAGCCACTTTTTTTTTTTTTTTTTCCTCCCCGTTCTGTATCAGTTTTGGCAGTTTTCGTTTATCAGCCGAGAACATTCAGTTGCTGTGTGGAGATTTTCCTTTAACTATTCACACAAAGGTCTGAAACGGTGGATTCTGATGCCTTAGGGAAATCTCTGAGAGTTTGATTTGATGGGGGGGAAAAAACAGCTTTTCATTTTGTTTTCTCTTGCCGACAATCGGATGTGCAGCGGCTTCCACATTTATTACTAAAAACAGTTGAAATGATTTTATCCTTTTTTGCAAAGGGAGGATATCACTTTAATTTAAATACATTTGTTCAGGCAGGAAAAACCCCTTAGGGAATGACCTGGAATCTGATGTCAGGATGCTCCAGGTCTGGATGAAATGGAAAATGAGAATATTTTGACCTGCAGTTTGGAACAGTGACCCAGTTGTTTGCTTTATTGTTATTTATGTTTGTTTTTGTTTGTTTGTTTGTTTGTTTGTTTTTTGTGGGGGGGGGGTCTTAATTCTTTTTCTCTTTTTTTGTTTTTGTGTCCTATGTTCTTCCCTTTCTTCCTTTCAATCTGCACCCTTCAATCCAGGGGTGCTCAAAGTGTGGACCGGGGGCCATTTGTGGCCATTAAATGGAGTTTAATGAGGAAAGATGCAAGTTTTTTTAGACTTTTACTGAAATCCTAAAGTGAAAAAGGTTATGAACAAAAGTATTTATCTTTTAATATTGTTTTTTGCTTTCTTTATCATTTGAATTGTAAACAAGACCACTAATACCCAACAACATTTACGTAAACTCTGTGTTTCTTTAAATAAGACAATCCTACAAACACAGTTTAGTTCTGCAATAATTTTCAGACATTTTTCCTTAAACAAAAATGACTATTTCTTAAGTTGTTGCATGTGTAGTTTGTTGTTGAGCAAGTAAAACAGTTTTTTTTTTTATTGAATAGAAATGTCCCTTGTGGCGAAATGTTTGCACTCCAATGCTTTAATCGCTGTTCAAAAACAGCTGTTGTTAAATACACTTTTTTTGTCCAAAACTGTAAGCAGGAGGATGTTGTTAATTGTAAAACTGCGTCGATGGATATGTCCTAACATTTTATCAGAGACCTTTTCGATGGTGAACACCTGAAAGCGTTTACTACAGGACGACGCGTGTCACCCGCCGACACCTCGCAGAGTTTCTGGTTGAGGCGACCTTTTCAGAAAAGCTGTGACCTGATGTGCGATGAGGCCTCGTTGCCGATTAGAGTAACAAACACACACTTGACGGGAGCTGCAGAGTGGCAGGAACTTCACCTTTTCTTGTTTCTCACACCTAGAAGTGCCGACACGGGGAGGCGGGTTATTGTGACTGGTGCTTGTGGTAACTGGCAGTTAGACGGCAACAGAAAGCAACGCCGAGCCAAAACGGGGAGTGAAGGTTGTTGTGACTGAGTGCAGAGGACGTAGATTCCCAGGCTGGTGTAAAGTGAAGACGGTGAGGAAGGCAGCAGAAAATAATTACTGATTTCTGTCTTCATGGAAAGAAGGCCCCGTTTCCATATAGTTTTATGACGGCCTGAAACTTCTGCACATTTTCACCTAACATCCACCTACATGAGGGTGTTTTATTTAGATCTTATGACATCTGCCACACTTTTTAGACTTTGTCAAAATCTAAAAAAATAAACAAGTGGTATGTAGGAGTGGGAATTTATCATATCATTTATAATTTATGGTGATACATTTTTTTTTATCATGATAGGAATTTTTATTTATCGTTGATGATAAATTCCAATTAATGATGTTAAATACAGTCACCGTGTGCAGTTTAGTGACACAAATCACATGTTTTATGTGACTGGTGTCCTAAAGAAACGCTCTATAGACTAAGTTTTAGTAAACATTGCTCACACTTCTTCCTTGGTGTTCACTGCTGCTGGATCTATTTATTCCTCTTCACCGAGTTAAAACGACTCAGAGTGGAGCGTCTGTTTGCATACTTTGATCCTGCCTCTTGCATTTTGCAGTTCTGGGATGAACTTCTTTTCTGCACAACTTCTTATATGGAGCTCTACTTTTGAAGTTTTTTTTTTTTTTTTTTTTTTAAAGAGATTAATTATTGTTGTTGTTGTTGTTTTCCCGTTAGCAGGTGGGGCTTTGAGCGCTCAGGCACAACATGGATGCCGTTTAGATGAGCCGAAGCTTGTAAGTCGGAGTTTTTTGAGCAGCGCTTGAAGGCAGTTTTGGCATCGTGCTTCTGTCTCCACGCCACCAAATGAATGTAGGCGTGCGAGGATACAGATGCCTACGTTTAGTCACTATTCTGTACTCTGCATAGATAAACTATACCTTAGCATAGATTGCTATTGACAGGAGCAAGCAGTAACAGAGGTTGAGGTCTGTTGGTAATGGCCTGTGATTGAACACCTTGTGCGGAGGTCCCGCTGCTCGCTGCCTCATTAAATCTGGCAGGTCCTCTGTTCGGCACGCTGCATTGCAGGACACCGTCAGGACACATTAAAGCGTCTCGGCTGCAGCACTCCCTGGAACATGTGCGCTGGAGATGGATTTCGGGGGTCCTAATGTTTCAGCTGTGTTTGTGTTATTATTACACTTCGTTATGACAGCAATTACCGCTGGGGAGCTTCTTCTGTAAATAAGAACTGTTGGAGTGTAGCTGTCACCTTTAGATCTCTGAAAATGTGTTGAAGCTTTCTTATTAATGATCCAAAATCATTTCAGTGTAGCTTACACACTGCTGGTAAGCTGGCTAAAAGGAGGCTTGTATTCGTTTAGCTTGCTTTAAAGAAAGTGAAATTTTGCTGCTTTAAAATACTGCCAATCAAGAAAAAAATTTAAATAAGTTTTCTCACTCCAGCTCCAACAAACACTAAACTACGACAATGTCTGTAGTTCCATAACTTCAGCATTATTAAAAACTGACATTCTTCCAAAAAGTTTCTTTTTTGTTCTTGTTTTCAGTTTGTTTTTGTGCACAGACTGTTGTCTGGTGTCATTGTAAACCCAAATTCTCCCCACCTGTCCAAGCAGAATTAGAAGAAGCTTCTCGGTGTCGGCGGGGGGTCGGATCAGACGGGTCAGTGTGTGTTTACCTTCCTCCATATCGAGCTCGGCTCAGTGACCGGCCTCTACGCCTCGGGCCATTTCTCTGATCCTCGCCCATCCGGCCACTGTCACCTCCCTTCAGGGAGTATTCCTCTCCATTACCTGCCTCTGTCCATCCCCCTCCCTTGTCCCCGCTTAAATAACGGCAGCGCTGCCACTTCAGAGCCATTACGATCCACACACAAACTGCACCCGACCACACCGCGCCTTTATAAATAGATGGCATGAGAAGTAAGGAAAGAGGCTGGTTAGAGGAGATAAATTATTCCCAAACAGCCCAACAGGAATGAGACTAAGAACCCCACCGCCACCATCCCAGCTCCTCCTTTCAGGTGTCACTTTCGGCTGACTCAATTTTACACTGTAATGGACCTCCCGGTTCAGCTAGTTTTCTCCCACCTTCTCTTCCTTTTTTATCTCTCGTCCACTCTCTTTATCTATCAGCCTCTGACAACACCTTAACTCACTTTCCTGAGACACACAATTATTCCCCGTACTGACTGTATACTTTGTACCACTTAATTTTTCTCTAAAGGTAATCGAAGTTAGCACCTTGCCACAAACTACTCTTTGCAGGCAAGAAGTCCAAATGAAAGTAAGTAGCAAACAGATTTCCTTCAAACCGACCGCAGGTAAAGTAAAACAACCTGCAGTTTTTGCTTTTGTTAGGGACAAACTTGTTTGACAAATTTGTTCTCAAATTACATCTGAATGTTCTTTAGCTTGTCTTTATTTAGTTGCTAATTTGCTTTTTTTTTTTTTTACATTTAAAAATTTACCTCAATTAAGAGATTGCTTCTAATTTCTCTTTGCTTTATTGCTAAAGTTCTTTCAGTGGAGAAAACTGAGCTCTGGAGGCACATTTTCCCTTTACTCTAAAAAGACTGACAAGTGTAATGTCTTGGAAATAATAAACAATCAGCTCCTTAAAGATGTACATTCATTTTTATTAAGTAATTGCATAGATTTTAACTCATTAGAAATGTCACTTTTTTTATTTACATACAACGATTCCAGCCAGATCCCTTGTAGTCATGCATTTCATACCCCCATAAATTTGAGGTACAGATGATATCTGAAAAAAAAGATGGACGACAAGGGAGCTTCTCCTGCCAACTGGAGATTTAATCCTGCTTCAGAAAGCGATCTGATTGGACCCTTGAAAACACTAATGTTGTGTTTAAGTTGTGCTAACAGGAGTTAGCCTATCCGCGAAGCTTTTCTAGCCTAAAATAGCAACTCGATGCTAAACATGTAGCAGCAGCACAGATGTCTGTCGGCGTCGTTTCGGTTTTGAAATGAAAAAATGTATTTTATTTTTCTATGTATATGGTTTTTGGTTAAAATTAATTAAAGTGAAAAACTTGATTACAGTCCCTGCAAATAAGTCAATTCAAATTTTGAATTAAGTTCAACCACAAATAATAACACTGTGATCAAAGTTAGATTTGATGTGAGAGTTTAATAATTATTATTCAGATGATGACCGATTGTGAATAGTTGCCATCACATGTGACTCCACAATACTTTGGTTTACAGCCGAGTTCATTGCTGAGTTGATGACTCTAAGGTGTATTGTCTGCAAAACTGCATAAATCAAAATCCGCTCACCACTCTGCCTGATGCGCTGTTTGTTTTTTTCAAACATGGAACTGTACAATATGGTCAAACATCTCTACTTTGGTCTCATCTGTCCAAAGAACAGAGATGTTGAGGTCTTGTGGTTTGAGATGGAGCTCTTGTGTTTATTTCCCTGAGCAGTGCACGCTCTGACCTTGAGGTCAATTTTTTGCTCCTGGGAAGAAGATGGTCAGCTCTCTTAAATGTTTTCCATTAGTGAACCTTTCTGTAAAGTATCTTGAAAATAGTCATATAACCCTTGCTAGGTTAATGGTTAATCACAGTTTCTACTCTAAGGTCATTACTGAAGTTTGTCTGACGTTGTCTGTATGCTCCAGAGCAGCAAACTTAAGTAACTGATAATCAATTAATGAAGTTTAATCAGTCATGCTGCTATACAGACAAAATACCACAAAATACCTTAAAAGCAAGTATGAGGGGGGAGGGGGGTTGCATACTTTTTTTCATTTCAGTTTTGTTTTTGACAGACTTCTCATACATTTTGATATATTTGTCTTTCTTTTCACCATGACTAAGTGATGTATTTACATGTTAATCAGTTTTTGGATTTATGTAACTATTTTTCCCACCGTTGTTCCACGCTTTACGTGTCTACTTAGACAAAACTGTAATGCTTTTCTAACAGAAGTGACTGGCTGCTTTTAAATCTGACACACATATTGTTCTCCAATCAACTTAATGTGTCCCGGCAGCCACTGTAGCTGCCCTGACTTCAAAGTGGCCGTTTTTTGTTGTCTCGTGCTTCCACTTTTTGTTTCCAAGCTTTGTTTTTCTGTGAGGATGTCAGGGCGTGTTTGCATCTGGGTTTCATATATCCGCCCTGCTAAAGCCCAAAGGTCAGAGGTGTGTTGACCTTTTACATTCCAGAAACCTTTTCTCCTCTAATTCCCCATATTTGGCCAAAGTCTTTGTGAGGCCAAACTCTCCTCCACCCCTCTAACATCTACTTCTCTCCCTCTTTTTTTGACTCTGAGCCACTTCCACAACTATAATAAACTTTTTTCTTTCTCAATCATATGTGATTTTTCTCCAAAATGATCTAAACACAAACATTATTTATGTATTCCAAGTCAAACTATTTTAAAAGTCTACAGGTAGGTGAGAAGTCTCAATTTAAAAAAAAAAATCAGCTTTATATTTTTCTTCTTCTTTTAGAATCACACTTTCAATTAACTTATTAAAATTCCTTATTATTAGCAGTAATGTCAGCTCATGTTTTACTACTCTAACCTGTAGAATCAAGAATTGATTTAAATATAATCTTTCTTACAACATGAAGTAGGCTACAAGCCTTAATCTAAAAAGAAATAAAACTAAGAAATAGTCTGGAAGCAATTATAAAGTCATATTTATTATGTGTGATGGTCGATATCAAAGACTTCTGTGCACCAGTAGAGTCAACCCAACTACCATTTCAGTTTATTTATTTAGCACAAAGTCACAGCACACCATCAACTTTACAAAATGTACAGATGCCAAGAAAAGTACGTCCATTCCAGTTGATCCTGTTGGATAATGCAGTCAAGTTCAGTTTATTATTAGTTAAAAAGTTTTTTAATCTAAGGAAAACAGCAGGTGGTAGTAGCTGCATTTCCATTACAAATGTGTGCAAAGCTTTGTCAATATTTGGCTAAAGCCTAAAAAACAATTTTGCAATTGAGCTGTTTCCTCTAGATAATAAATGCTATTAAAATTACACGTGAATAAGTTTATTCACGAGACTACTCATTAAAAAACACGCCGTGCTATGAACTACCTCCTATTGTCGTCTTTGTCTTATCTGCCTAGTAAAATCCAGTTGCTAATCACAAATCATGTGAAGTGTAAAATGTGTTTTATAAAATAAAATCATTTCAATGCAGCCAGAAAAATCACATCAACGTAATGCAAAAATTTTTATCAAAAAAACTGACGTCAGTCCTAACATTAGTATGTCAGTGCTCAAATTATCGCCACAGATCTGCTAACATTAGCATGCTAAAGCCAGCACTGCATTTCAGCACTAGCAGTTCAGGTCTGCTAACTTTCACATACTAGAATGCCACTGTTAACATAAACAGCAAATTATTGTTACTTCAAGATTCATTAAAAATGCTCGACAAAAATATCCAGAACCATCTAAACATGCTAGTGTGTAAACATAAGTCTTAGCATATTAACGTACTCGTATCCATTGAACCCAAAAAACATAATTTCCCAGATGTTTGAACTGTGAAGCTGCTCATCTCCTAAAATGTCAGGTTATTATTGTTACCCTAAAATTTTAAATTCATTAGTAACAACAGTAAGTTGCTAACCTAGTAACTTAAAAGTGCCCTTGAAAAACATTCAGTCATAAAGAAACAAAGAGAATATGTATTCAGCTTCTATAAATTCACATACATTTTTAAACAGACTTTTAAGTCTTTTTTCATATATTAAAGCAGAATTTAAACTTCCACATCTTTTAGTGTCTCAAACAAAACATTTTCACAGAATTTAACCAAGACTTGACATGTTTATTAAAGTGCAAATGCAGTTCAATTATTTGTTTAATCAATGTATTGATGTGGATTGATGTCTTGTTACACTCTAAGCAAAGACCAGATCAATTTCATAATAAAAAAATATGCAAATATGTGTTGAATCAGATTTCAACCATATATAACAGATTATATAAACCATTTTCTCATTGGTAAACTCAGGATTTTTGGCACTCAAAGTTGTGACACAGTTTCACTCTGTGGCTGTTGTAACAAAGATTTACGGTCAATTACAGCAGAGTTTTCAGCTGAAGGAAGCAAAAATCAAACTGTTCATCACCTCCGATGTAGGTGTGAATGCTGGTGCAGGCGTTTGTTTATACTAAATATAATATTGCAGTGAATTACTACAGCAACATGAATGAAAAACAACACATGGGTGACTTCATAACACATGTACCTCTCCATATAGTTAATGAAAGAGTGAACATTTCAAACAGTAGACACAAACAAATCACACAAGTTGTTGATACAGTGAATAATGCGACAGGAAACACAGCCACACACGTGTGACATGTTATATTTTACTAACTGTTCCCTGGCGGGCTTACTTGCTGCATACTGTATTTATAGAGATTAAAGACGTACACATTTCTAATGTTTCAGGGTGGCTGCGCAGACTGATAAAGATCTCCTATGCAATACTTCAATCGAATCTCGACTCCAGCGAGTGCGGTGCATTTTTCTCCAGCAGAGATAAAGAGCACACAGTTGCAAGCGCACAAACAGCTAAACAACAACAACAAAAAATGCAAACACACACCACAGGGTTGCACGGCCGCTTCGAACACACACTCCCTTCACACTTTTTTCAATTACCAGGCTGGGGAAAACTCTGGGGAAGGACTGAGTGTTTGGAGCTCAGTTTCTATTTCATCAGTCAATAACACATCTTTGGGGCAAAGCTGACACTAATTTAAAAATCTATGAAGAGCAGCCTGTCTCATGTTCATAACCATTGGAGGAGGAGGAGGAGGAGGAAGAGGAGGAGGAGGAAGAGGAGGGCCCACGACAGCTTGCACACCTGATCAATCACCGTTGTGGCGTGCTAAAGAATGACGGGGGAGATGTTGCAGGAGGATGATGATGGGAGGAAAGGTGCAGACGAGTTTCAGAGCATCACCTGAAGATAGTAACTTCAGTTTCTGTTAGTGGAAGATAAAGAAAGTGAAATCTAGAGCTACGAGGGGAGCAAAATAAGTTTTACACTAACTACATTTCCACTGGCCACAAAATTGCAGAAAATGGAATTACGAAAATAAATTAGCATTGCTAACATTAGCATTGATATGCTAATGTTAGCAGATCTGAGAGGTAGCTTCAGACAATGCTCTCTGCTCCCTTGTTGTTTTCCACTTTGTGCTTGTTTTCTAGACTATTTTTACTGTTGTAAATTTCCTGTTGTGCTGTGTGGAGGATATGAATGTATTTCGGGACTTTTGCACTATTAAGGAACCACTGACTTGCTCCCTAATGAGTAAAACAATTAGGACGAAGTCCTGTTGGACACGTATAACTGATGTCGCAATCTGGGCAAATTGCACTGTGGCTTTTTCTCTTCGATGTAGTCAGACAGAACTTGTTGTAATTCTGACCACCTTTCCTTTACTTGTCACATTAATCTAGTGACACACTGGCAAACAGATGTGCAACAGGCCATTGAAAAAGATATTGGAATAATGTCGTCCAGTTTCCACCTCTGATTAACCAGTGACCTCTCTGTTTTGTTTTTTTTGTTTTTTTATCTCTTTGCAGGGTCGGACATGGCCATCTTTTGCCTTCTTTGTGGGAAGCGTTTCCAGACCCAGACAGCACTGCAGCAGCACATGGAAGTGCATGCCGGCGTTCGCAGCTACATTTGCAGCGAATGCAACCGTACTTTCCCCAGCCATACTGCACTCAAACGCCACCTCCGCTCACACACAGGTTAGTGGAAGCACTCGGTGTCCGTCTTCACTGCTGGCGAGACAGGGGCATCTTCAGGGCTTTATGTCTAAGTATCTTGTTTCGTTTTGACTCGAGTTCCTCCGTTGTGCTACTTTTTACCCTAAACTCTGCGGTTGCTATGCAACATGCTTTGAAGGTTTTACTCTACCTTTTTAATGTCACCTTTTATTAAATATCCAGAACTGAAACTTACGTGGCTGAAACCTAAAACCTAACCCGACTTCATGTCCATTAACAATGTGAAATGGTAAAACACTCCAACAAGTCCATCATCTTTTCTAATTAATTCAAGGTATATGGAGAAAAATAAGCTGCCATATGCTGGATTTATTGTTTTTGGCTTATATGTTGTGCTCTGTATTTGCAAAAGTGAAAGAAAATGAGTTTCTTCCCCTTTTGACTGACGTTCCTAAATTATAGAGATAAGTTTATAATTAATACAACAGGATAGTGAGGGAGGGACTTCATTAAAGTTTCCATCCAGGCACACGCAGGCCTCCAGAGCAGACATGCAATGCCCTGTGAGCAGCGATGGGGGAAAAAAGTAGTGGTTTTTGCAACAAAAAACAAAAAGACTCCAACATTAAACTTACAAAAGCTGTCTTTGCTCAACTTTGCTGTTTGTGGATTTTGTGGTTCTGTGTCTTCCATCTTGACCTTCGGCATCCACTGGAGTGGATGAGCTTCAGATCTTCTAAGTCTGGCATGCCAAAGAGTAGGCACCGCTACCGGGTAAATAATACCTTTCCATTGCAGAAACTGCAGTGAAACAATACTACAGGCATTGCAGCATTCATCTTTTATCCAAATGAATCTTGTTTCTCAAGTATTGAGAAATGATGAGTAAAGATCTGATATTGATACCCAGTTGATTCATTAGCGTCATTTCTTTTATTTTAAAATTATACATTGCATATGGTCTTAAAAGCTGTAAAACCAAAGGTGCATTTGAAATGAACACCTTCTCCTGTAAAACAAACAAAAACGGTTTTATTTCTAAATGTGTGGGGAAATATAAACTTTGTTCCAAATAGAAGATAATAATAGAAAAAAACTTACCACTGATAAACTCTTTGAGCACTTTAACAGCATCCTGTTTGTGCTAAATCCAGTGTATTCTGGCTATGGATCATATCACAGTCCTGCTGTTGACTATTCCTTGGATACATAAAAATAAACGTACAACCAGAACGTTCCACACCATCCCTGGGCCCAATTCAGTTGTAGCTCCATAGGATAATGACACAGTGTCACTCACTGGCATCAAACAACACATTAACCAATAAACATAGAAGTACATCACATTAGTTGTCTAATAATTAAGTTACCTACTAGAGGTTATTCTACAAAATAGAAGTTTTTAAGACAACGTTTCAGCTGATATTGTTTAATGGCCCTGCCTTGGAGCTTCTTGATGAAATGACCCATTTTTTTCCCCCCACAATCCCTCTCCCACCTGTTTGATTTCTCGGTAACAGAATACCTGACAGCTTAAAATTAAATTGGATTCAGCTTTTTCCTGTGAGTACTACAAGGATTCTCATGTTTGAATACAGCCTACAGTACAAAACAAAGTACAAAGGCGTGTTTTTATTTTAGGAAATTTAGCTCCGCTGAATAAACAGCATGAATTCAGGTCAACGTGGATGCATTCTGCAGCACTCGGGGGAAGATTATTTACGGCGGCTGTTTTGTTTTTTGTTTTGTTTTTTTTTTTCTTTTTTTTCCCCCCTTTTCCATCAGTCCACTATAATTCACTCAGTGTCGGCTCTCAAGGACAAGACCAGGATTCTAATACATTTTTTCGCTGGAGCAGAGGTAGCCTGACAGATGCGGCTATTCAGAGCAGAGGTGGAGGGGTGGGGAAGAAACGCGGCCATGACAGAATATGAACACATGGAAATGAATCCCATTTCAGCAGCGAGGAAAAGGGCCTTTTTTCTTCCCTCTTTTTCTCCGTCTCTCACCCAACCGCCTGTCTGCGACCTTAAATAACAGTCTCACTGTCAGAGCCGATTTAGCTCACCAGCTCGCGGATAAATATTTGAAACGAAAGGCAGCGAGATGAGAGCAGTCGGCCCTATTTACAAGTCAGGCGAGTACACCATTAGTGTGTGATGGTGGTGGGAGCTGAGGGGCTTCACGGTGGGGGGTTGTGGAGGGTGCAGGGGGGTTACAGTAGCGATGCGCACATCTGTTCTTTCCACCAGACGCCGGAGAGGACACATGCAGTGTCTCTGATCCACCTGCCCACCCCGGCGATGCAAATGTCACCTCAGCTCGGCGGCGGAGCTGCAGATGCGACTCTGCAGCCTTTTGCCACTTTGAACCTCGTCCCACTGTGGGCGTGTGCTAAATCACAATGAGCCAGCCGTGAACGCGGCCGTTTAAATATGATGCAGAGGTTTTTGTCTGGGGATTATAAAGTCAGCCACTGACGCAGCCGTCGTGTGTGCCAGAAACGGGTCCTAATTTAACCTTTAAATAAAACTAGAGGGCTGGTGTTCCTCTGGAGTCACCCTTTGATGTTATTACCATTCAATGCATAACGCTGCAAAAATCCTGATTAAAACATCAGGTTCGCATTAGAGAATCAGCCCTATAGCTGCTAGAGATTCTGCTAAATACTGTCTTATGAGATTGGGGATATTTAAATCTTTAAAGACTTGACAAAGAAAAATAAAGACTCAGAATCTGTGGCTTTACCATCTACTATCACTTCATTTTTTGCTGATTCTCATTTTTCTGTCTGCCTTCAGAGAGATTTTGGAAATGAAAAGGAAACTAAGATTCTCCCAGTTAAAGCAGTCAATCATACAGATGCATCTTGTTAAATTTAAATATCAAAAAAGTGTTCCAGTAATTCCATTCAATCGGTGACAAATTCTGCTAAAATTGTTAAAGTTGAAATGTTTTGGTTTCATTTTGAGGATAACGGTTTACAGATATTGAAAACCTAAAATTCAACTTCTCAGAAATGATAACATACAGATAAATGAATAAACTGATTCTATATGAAATGAGTTTGATGGCCAATTAGTCACAGTTGACTTTGGACTTGATTAAACACACCAGCTAATGACACGTCTCTTTTTCCACCACATGTTTTTCTTCCACTAAGCTTTCTGGTAAAGTTCTTGGATAAGACAGTGTGTAAACAGCCATTTTCTGCAGCGATGACCTTCTGCGCCTCATCAGCTGGTCAGGTGTTTGGTCAGCAGTCTTTGATCCTGTTTTTAGAAATCTTGTTAATATTATTGGTCTTTATGATTTTGCAGTGTGTTTTGCGTTAAGTGGAAGCCGTAGTTAACAAAATTAAGAAAGATAAACACTGAATATTTCACTCTGAGTGCAATTAAGGTATAAAAGGAGTGTCATCTTTTATTTAAATGAACTTTTCAATGATGTTTTACTTTATCTATATGTGCCTGTATGTCTCTAAGCTTTAAACTCAAATCAAAATCAGATAACTCCCTATTTTAAAAGCTCAAACGCCAAATATGCCTTGCTATCCATTAATGCGCACAGTGGAAACCGTCACAGCATTATCACAGAAGCTAACATCTACAGTCTACCTTATCACCACACTCTGGGGTTCAGCCAATCAGGAGCCAAATGAATGGCGCACCTGGATTGGCTTCCAATAGCGCGACAAGTAGTTTTGCGGCTAGGCATTTCAGCGTCACAAATATTCTATCAAATATTTTTATACATGCTGTATTCACATGTATAATTTGCAAATAATTTGGAGTTATGTTCCACAAAAAAATTCACAGTGTTACTGTATAAAGAAAAACCATAGAAATTTAGTAATAGTGAAGTATATTCTGTAGTTCAGGTGTTTCAGTTATAGCTAATAAACCCAGATTAAAGTAAAATTATTTTCCAGCTTTCATCTCTGATTTGTTTTCTGAACTCAAAGCCCTAAAGATCACAACAATTCTCCGACTTCTGTATTGCAGCTTGTCAGTTGTGCTGTGGATGATGTTTTCTTTGTTTCAGGCAGTTTTTTCGCACACAAAAGCATCAAACAAATCGCTCCTTCCCGTTGGCGCTTCCCGTGAAAAGTGGCCTAAGTTAAGACAAGAATTCCCTGTAAATACCAAGATCTCGCTGTTCAACTCTAATTTTAATGGACGGAGCGTGGCAGCGCCTGTTTGGGGCGGAAGCTTTTTAGATGCAGCTCGGCTGTTAGTCGAATCAGTATTCAGTCGTATCAGCTGACAACAGAAAGCACTTTTATGGACATTCATTGCGCCTGCTTCATTTTACCTGTCTGCAGCCTTATCTTTTGAAAGCAGTCTTGCAGCTACCGGCTCTGACACTGGATCACCATTTAGGGACGAGGAGGAGGAGAAGAAAAAAAAACAGATTTAATGGTGTTTATTCCAGCTTCTTAATCTCACCATCTCGCCTTCTCTCCCTCACCAAGTCTGTTATTTCTCTGTATCCACCTGCAGTTTCATCACCTCTGCTGGACATACTGTTACAACCATGCTGCCTCTTTGTATTTGTCTCTATAGCATGTGTACCGTACAGTATAGAGTCAAGCACTTGTGAATAAACACAATGCTGGCTCATAGAAGTGCAGTCATGGCAGCTGTGCTTTTCCCTTTCCTAAGCTGCTCTCTCACACACACGCACACACACAGAGGGCAGACACTCTCTTTACAGATCAGGCCTTCATTAATATTCTGTTGTTGTGCACTGTCTGTGTGTAAGTGTCTGTGTGTGTGTTTTTTTTGTTTTTTTGTTTTTTTTTAACTCGGAGCCAATTTGCTGTCTGCTGTGGCGGGGTTGTTTTGTGTTCGCAGCTGTATTTGATAGCGCTGCAGCCAGACAGAGGGGGAAAGAAAGCGAGAGGGGACCGAAGCCAGTTCTGGTCTTGGCAGAGATGTCGCCCGGTAATTTACAGCCTCTTACCGTGTATAATGAACACACTCCGTGCGCCCATGGGCACCCTCGGCGGCCCTTTGGGGTGTCAAAAGAGGTGATTGGAGGGGAGTGTGTGTGTGTGGGGGTGGGGGGGGGTGAGGAGACGCAGGTGGTGATGCTTGGGGGCACCCTTGGGTTCACTTGGCGTGCTGCGGTTCCACCTCACTTTGCCGGGTCCTCATCTGCGGCGCCCCCCCACCGCCATGTGGTCACACCAGAGAGAAAGAAATGAAACGGAGAAATGGAGTGGAATGAAAGTGGGATGGTAGCAGTTATCAGATGGACAGACGACGTGTTCGCCATTTGAAAGAGCAACGAGAAGATCCTGACATGAACTCCTTTTGTGGTGATAGAAATGTGTGCGATTTCCATAAAGCTCTGCTTTATGTCTTTGTGCTTTAGTGTTCCCAAGTGGCAGTGGAGGATGACAGGAGCGAGGCGTCATCATGTTTCATTTTGTCTATTTCAGTAAAATGTACAACAACCAAATGTCAAATACATTCCTCTCTTATTTTTCCAACCAGAACCTTTTTTTATTCACGTTTCTGGTACACCCAAAAATCTGATGCACAAGAACATCCGGAAACAGCAGTAATGGACGACAAAACCGCTTCAAAAAATGTTCTGATGGGACGCTGGAAAAGACTATTGTTGTGTTCAAGGTGTGCTAAAAGGAGTTAGCCCTTCAGGGAAGCAACTGAAAGGCTAAAGTAGCATCTCAATGCTACTTTAGGCTCAGTGCATTAGCTCCAATGTTGCAGCAGCACGTTGGAGCTAATGCTAATGTCGGCATCCATAGTGCACATTTCTGGAGCACTTTGTGCCATTCTGAAGGTTGAATAATGTAAATAACAGATTAAAAACTATAATTGTCCTTGTTATAATATGTCAATTTATTCAAAGATTTATTAGCAAAAATAGTTTTGGAATCAAAAATGTTGCTTATTTTGTAAATGTACATAGTTTTAAAATGTGGTTGTGATTAATTAATTGCAGACAGAGGTCCATTTTTCTTGGTCACTTATCAACTGATGAAAGATTCAGTTCAAATAATGCAGGAAATATCTAGAATAAAGCAGATACTCTGTCATAACGAGTTACGTTTGTCTGGATGTGTTTAGCAAATGTCCTCTTTAAGTCCTCTGCAGCGTGACGTATGGCTGAAAATGATGAAGCTTTTAATACTTGACTTGGACTTTGAGTCAAAGACTTTAGACTTGGACTTGGCTCTCACAAGTGACATTTTCTTTCTTTGAGACTTGACCCTCAAAGGCGTAAATCTGTGACTGTAAGCAGTGAAAAGAACAGAAACGCAGTCTTAAGTGGAGCGTACTATTTATGTTTTTAAGGTATGTTCCAAGCAAGAAGTCTTGCCTAAACAGGAAAATTTATTTTATTAGTCAAATTTTACCTCCTTTTTTCCAACAGCAGACACTTGCACAGCAACAGGACATTAAACATAAATAACCCTCCACAGGCCGCCTCTGTGCATTAGCATTGCATTTGCTGGACTGATAGGAGGCTCCTAATTAAAGGCAGGTGAATCTGAACTCAATTATTATTCTTCCAGCATCGTGCAAGCCCACCGAGCTCTGTGATGGATTGTGATCTCTGCTGTGGATGAGACGCTAGAAAGAGCACAATGTCTTACAGCGGGAGCCACTGATAACTTCATGCAGACAAATAAAGACTGTCACTTTTATTGATTTTCACCCAGCCCCCACCGCCGAGGCCATATACACCCACATCTCCTGCTCTATCCCTGTCTGGGTTTTATCCCCCATCCCTTCATTCCCATCGCTTCCCTTTAATGGAAGTGCATCCAACATCATCCCCAAGGCATCTGAAAATGTTTTCCACCATAAAAGTATAATATTCCCATAATGTGATCAGACTCGAGGATGTGTACATTTTACGTTCCACTTTTACTCCCATTTTCCTCTCTGGATCTTAAATAAACCAGCTCGGGCATACATACTGTATGTACTTACATAAAATTATAAATAAAATATATGGATGAAAGTGAAATTGTCTTTTAACAGCAGGGCAGTGGTGGAGGCACATAACGAGAAATGCAATTTATTCCCCGGCACGTTGCTGCTTGGACAGGCAGATAATGAAAGGCATAGGTCATTGATGGTGACTTAAACCTGCAGCGGTGGAGCAAAATACATTAATAAATATCTGCAACATCACTCGGATGGAGAGGATAACACGTAAGGGAGATAATGACGCAAGGAGCGGGTCCTCATCAAACACGGGAATACAATTAGTCTTGGGGCTGCTGTGGAGAGACTCCCTGCAAATCATAATATCGCCCAACGTTGACATGTGAAGATCCATTACGGCTGCCCAGGAGGGACACGTGCTGTGGCAGCCTGAGGAGTTGAACACAATTCCTTTTATCGTTTTCATTTCAGAATGCACAAATACTGTAGATCCATAGGCAGCAAGGTTTCTGAAATAGATCCGGTACGCCACAGATGGACAAAAGAGCTTTGCATTCACAATAACACAGTGATCAAACTATAGGAAACGACTCGTCAAGCTTCTCAGGCTTTCTAGAGACAATAACATCTTAGTTTTTGTTGGACTGGAGTGCAATGATTCAAAGGAGATAAAATACCTGATGACAAGCACATCCCTCTAGAATTACCGCATTTATCAGTGTTGTTGTCTATTAGTGCATTGTAAACAGTCCGTCTGTATGGTTTATAATACATTGGATGGCTGCTGAATAGCCAAGACAGGCAGTAATTATAAGGCTTCAAACAAAGCACAACAGCGGTGCGGGAAAATTGTAGAAAAAGACAAAGGCTGGTATTTGTCTGCTGGTACTGAAATGGATATCCATTAAAACATGCTTGCTGTTTGTGCATAACCCTGTCTGTCCGCATAATAAAGCTTTGTGTTGAGCTGTTAGCTCAGCTGTCAGATGGCTCGGTATGTATATTATATCTTTTTGCAACTATGTACTGTACTGTCAGCACTTTAAGTAAATTGGTCTTTCTGTGTCTGCATCACAGCAGGGGACCACCCATTCGAGTGTGAATTCTGCGGTAGCTGCTTCCGAGACGAGAGTACACTGAAGGGCCACAAGCGCATCCACACTGGGGAGAAGCCCTATGAATGTAACGGCTGTGGGAAGAAGTTCAGCCTCAAGCACCAGCTGGAAACCCACTACCGTGTGCACACAGGTACTGCCTCCTAAACAAGTTCAGATGTAAAACAGCAGCTCTTTCACAAGGAGGAATGGATTCAGTCATTTGCCTCACAAACAGTCTCTATGGAGACTGACTGCCAGTTAACACGTACTTTTGCATTTTGAAGATGGAAAAAGGTTTATTGGTACTTTTATTTCCATGTGAGGTTAATTTTGATCAATCAACTAGAATGTTAATTCTAAAGTTGGATTCAAACTTTAAAGGCTGAATTCTCTTCATCAAACCAGACTGCAAAAACTAGTATGGCTCCCACCCATTTCAAAATGTTGCAGAAAGAAGCCAACTCTTTTAATATTTTTAAATCAATGAAGCATACACCACACGATGCATATTCATGAAGATGTTCTTTTAGTGTTTGAATGCATAAAATATAGAGAATATCTATTAGCTTGTATTGCCAGCAGTAATTAACATGATCATGGAGTAGATTAATCAGCAACTTCCACAGGTTTTCTGGCTGGTAATTGGATCACTTTGAAGTTGAGTGAGTTTACTTTTACAGAATCAGGTTCTGACCTTTACGGCATGTTGAATTCAGAAATTCTTCATCTTTTCAATTTTCAAATATTTGCGTAGCACTGTGAGGCTAGCAGTCAAAACTTTAAACACCTGTTCCAGAGAAGTGTTCACATTAAGACTGTAACCTAAATTAATGACTAAAAACTTTGGTTTTGATGCCATGCATAAAACATCAACATTTGTTGCATCTAGCTTTAGCAAACAGGTTGTTGCTGTAGGAACTTCTGGCAGCTAGCCTGTAGGCTAACTAAGTTTCAACCAACACTACATATAAAGCATGATATGTTTATTTTAATATTAGTCAAATTGTGCTTTCATTAAAAGGGATTTACATAAAACAGAATTAGTTTTTCTAAAGAGCCATGCTAACTGTTTAGCTAGCTAAGTTTGGTAATGTTGGTAAGCTAGGTTAGCTTATTTCCAGACATATTCTCTAAATATGATGAACCATTTAGGGTTCTCCGAAAACAAGTAACAAAAATTCAAAACAGTTTTTCAGAAATATATATTTTCTTTGATTTAAAAATTTTGAACTCTAAAAGAAGCCATAAATTAATCTTTTTGACACTTATACAGGCTCAGCTGCCCTGTATGGTTGAATTATTTATACATTGAGGTAATAGCATGATTATAATTCATCAGATTTAAAAAAAAAAGAAAAAAAAATGCTGAATTTGACTGCATCTAAGCTTTTCAGAATTAGGGTTTACATGTTCTTGCTTAACTGTTAAGTGTTTGCTTTCTGACACATTTCTTCTTCTTTTTATTTTTTATATTGGTAATCTGAAACACTTGTACTTGTTTTTTAGATATTTTTAAATGTTTCAGACTGTGAAACAAATTTGATTATCAGACAAAATATGGCTTTGTAACCCTTTCCAGACTGATAGATGTCAGTAACTGGTTGTGTTTTTGACAGATCAGGATATGATGTGTTCTTTTTGAGAAGTTTTTGCCTACTTCATGTTGTCAGACAGGTTCTCTTTAAAGGATCTCATTAAGCTACAGATTTGACAATAATCAGAAGTGGTTGTGGCTTGTGAAATGGAACAAATTTTTGTGATCAATCACTGTTAATATGATAATTTAACAAGAGAAGCAATTATTTTTTTCTGTTGTGTCAAGTTGGTTTGGAGAGGCTTTTCCCTTAATAAATGGGGAAGGATTTTTTATATTTACTCTGATTGTCTTTTATATCTTTGCGGACCAAATACTTTTTCATTGCTCTGTGTATTCTAGTTTCACGAAATAAAAATATTCATTCATGATACCTTTGAAGTTCGCTCCCAAAGTCGACATGAAGCGAAAGCTATTTTAACATTTTTCAAAATATGCATGAGTCATCCTGCTACCATAACTCAAATTCATTTATTTGTTTTTAAGCAAAACACTTTTTAGTCAATGCTTCAGGGATTTCTTGGTCATTTTTTTTTAAACAGCCATTAAAAGACTTCAGGATATCAAAGTTCCAAGGCCCAGAGCAGTGCAGATGGAAATCAGTATTACTGTGATACAGTGGATGAATGTCTCAGAAGACTTTGTATTGATCTCAGTATATTTAGAGCCCCATAAAGATGTTGACACAGTGATAGGCTAGGTGCCCTGGAGAATGAGTGCATGCTGCAAACTCGATTGAGTGAGTATAGTCTACCACGAGCGCTCACCAGGGTGGCACACGGCCAAGGGTTTATGCTCTCTCGCCATCTTTTTTCCCTCCAACACACACGCACACACACACACACGCTCGCAGCAGCACCCTCCCATCTCCCATTCAATAAACCAGCTGTTAAGCCACACTATCAAGGCAGCCTGTCCAATAATTGGCTCCCCTCCGTCCACCCTTTCCCCTTTTGTATGAGGGAGGGGGGGTTTTGCGTTAAGCCGGAGAGCAACAGCAGATAACAAGAGCGAGTGACAAGCTCACAGTCAAAGGCCACCTCACACAAAAGCAGCTGCTTGATGAATCATCGACATTGGCAACCTAACCCCTACCCACCCCACGCCTCTCCACACATCCCAAATGCCAATGACTGATCAATACCAAGGCCCCATTTGCAATTCGTTATTAGCTGATTATCTGAGGAGACTGTGTTTACAGTCTGGGTGTCAATATCAACACCCCGCATGCGTTCGCACTGAAATTAAACAGGTTTGCAGCGCTGCGTTCATAACTATTGGCTAAGTGACACCGTTATCCGGCGCAGGCTGAGGTCAAGGTTAAACCGGGGTTTCTCCGGGACAGACCGGACGAGCGACAGAGGCGGGAACAGGCGGCTGTTTGTCGCCACACACACATGTGCAGTTCTGCTGAAAGGTGACAGCAAAGCGCCGGGCCAGATCACTTCCGACAGCTCATTTCAAATGCCATTGGTAAAGGTCAGCATTTACATGTCTAATTTGAGTCTGCCGGCTTGAGCGCTGGTGGATTATTCCCTGCCATCACTCAAATCATTAGCACGTTTAGGACGGCCGCTGCTGCCAAATTGAAATGTGGCCGTTAAACATAACAGCCCCAGCAGCAAGAGAACAGCGTCGTTCTGATTTATAACACCTTCAGGAGTTTAAAGTGGCAGGAGCTGCATGTTGGATACATCACAGATTATCTTGGCGATTGAATCAGCGTTGTTCTGCACATTTATGGTAAATATTTTGTCTTTTCTAGAGTAAATTATTTATATAGAAATACTGTGGTACTGCTTCATAATGATTTGTATATTTAACTTGAGTTATGTAGCAAAAAACATGTTAAGGAGCTGTGGACGCATAGGTAAAAACATAACACAAACAATCCAAATGTTTCCATTTGTTTTTTTGTTTTTTTGTTTTTATTTTAAGTTTAACGCAAATATGTTGCTTTTTTTATAACTGGATGCATCTGGTTCTGTTTATTAGAGAATTACATCAAAATCTCAATAAAAACCATTTGATGCTATCCACAAACTAAACGTTTGCTTAGGAATGATGGCAGGAAAAAGCCTTTTCTGTTCTACCATCACAAACATAAACATGGTGGTTTGTCAAAGTAAATTTAGCTTGTTCTGTCAGATGAGACAAAGAACTGTTCATTTTTGAGAGGTGTAAAAATGAATCTGATAGGTAGTGAGGAGAAAACAGGTGGATATACGTTGGTCAGTGTTCCAGTTATTATGGGTCTAAGGCATCTCTAAACAGGTGAGGTTTTAGCCTTGATTTAAAGGAACTCAGTGTTTCAGCTGTTTTTCAGTTTTCTGGAAGTTTGTTCCAGATTTGTGTATAAAAGCTAAATGCTGCTTCTCCTTGTTTGGTTTGTATTAACATTTATACGAATGATGGAAGACATTGGCAATAAAACCTTTTCTCTCTTATCCTTTCAGTCAGATTTAGCATCTGTTCTCAGCAGGAGTCTAAAATGAGCCCAAAATGACTTTATAATTAACGTAATCATTGTCTTCCACCACCTTCCCCTCATCTGCAGGTGAGAAGCCATTCGAGTGCAAGCTGTGCCACCAGCGATCCAGGGACTACTCGGCCATGATCAAGCACCTGCGCACCCACAATGGCGCCTCGCCCTACCAATGCACCATCTGCCTGGAGTACTGCCCCAGCCTGTCAGCCATGCAGAAGCACATGAAAGGTCACAAGCCTGAAGATATCCCTCCAGACTGGCGCATAGAGAAGACATACCTGTACCTCTGCTACGTCTGAGACGGGAACGGGGTGAAGTGAATGCGGAGGGAGAGAGTGGATGGGGGCAGAGAGGTAAGAGGAATGTAACGGCGCGGGCAGGAGGTCTTGAAGATTGAGGAATGTCAACAAGAAGATGCTTGAAGAAAAAAAAAGAGCGTTTGTTTAGTCTTTTTGTTTGGTTTTGTTTTTACATGCAAAGGCGGCGACGAGGAGCTGGGTGTAGGGGCGGGGGCGGTGGGGCTAAAAGACTTGGACATGGAGAGAGTTCTCCAGCATTGTTCGGATTCACCGGGTCGTTCACTACATCTGCAACTGTGCTATTGTTTCAGGTCATTTCCTGCAGCACCACAAAGCAAGTAGGCTGCAAAGAAGTGACTGTTTGGATGCTGCTGCCACTTTGGTGAGAAGGCAGATTCTCAAGGGCTATCTGACCATCCTCTCTTCTTCTTTTTTTTTTTTTTACATTGCTTTTTTGGTGCCATGCTTTCCAAATGTTGCATTTGCTATTTTCCAAGTTATGTCTGGATTTGAGTATTTTAATGAACATTTTGTTTTAAGTTCTTGAACTGTTTCCGTTTCCTTTTCCAATGCCCAAAAACCTGCAAGTTTATGAGTCCATTCTTGAATTTCCACCAGAAGCAGCGGTGGCTCTGAGATAGCCCCTGAGAATCAGTGTGGGCCCCTGCAGGCTTATGCAGTAGACGGGACAGTTGAACTGGACTAGTGGGAGTATTAAGATGCTGCAAACCAAGCAGGGAAGACACCAGCGCTGCTTCTCCCTGGAGGTCTCCCCGGCTTCTTCAGCGGTCTTCCTGGGTCGGAGACGCTCCAGTCACCACTGGCCGCTCAAGGCCGACAACCGTCACTTTTATGTCATATGTTATTATAATTTTTTTTTTAGCTCTGCATCATAGTTTATCATGGCTTGATTGCACAGGTAAAGCAAACTACGACAACAGTCTCTGTTTGATGTCAGCAAGGTGTATAAACCCTTCAACAAAATATAACTCGCTATCATAATATCGCACAAGAAAACCCAGCTATATTCAGCAATAGGTGTCTGGACTGCTTCTACCCATTTATCCCCATGACTATCAGTGTCTCACACTAACGATACCCAACACAAACTGACTCATAGCAGAAAAGCTTCAGCTGCCGTGACTCTGTCAGCTCACCACAGCGGAGGAAAACGAATCATCAGGGGGAGAAGGGTTGTCGTCTGCGTGAATCCTGTGACTCGGACGGTTTGCGGTGAACATGCTGAGGATGCCTTAGCTGCACAATCCCAACGTTCGTCGGTTTTAAGGACTTAAACGGCAAGAGCCCTGAATGTGAACGTCTGGAAATGGGGAGCGTATGATGAGGCTGTATGAAAGTACAGATTGATGCTTCGACGTCAGAAAACGGAAAGTTCCCACCTCTTTTTAGACGTTGCTTTATTACTTTCCCTGCCTGGAAAAGCGAAGCATCCTTATCGTTTGAAATGTGCACTCTACTCAGCCCTTCTGAGGTAAACAACGCTGGAGAAGTGAAGGTGGGCATCTCCAACTTTCTGGCGTTTAAACCTGTTCCACACAAGTGATTGTCATGACATCTTTTGGGGATTTACATATCCAGAAGGCAGGTGGTCACCGGTCGGATGAGGCGCAGCCAGGCAGAGGAAATGAGCTCTTTCTGCGGTTCCGTCTGTGCGCTTCGTCCCTCTCGTCTCTTATTGTGGTTCTTTTTATTGACTTTGAGTTTGAGCTCAACACATCGTACTTGAATTACCTCTCTTTCTCTCTCTCTTTCGCTCTCTCTCTCTCTGTGTTTTTTGTTGGGTTTTTTGTGTGTGTGACCTCATGTTCCTTGTGTATTTTATAATTTCCCTTTTGTTTCATGTGTACGTTTGGGCCGGTGTGTGTCGGAGGATGCATCGCAACAACAAAAAATGTGATGAGGCGGAGCACGTTTGCAGAGAAATTAAGTGCCACAGAGAAGAGATTCAGTTTTCTTTTTTCATTATGTTTTCTGTGTTACCAAACGTGGTATTAAGTCTGTTTGTTAAGGAGCCGGATGGTTCGCTCATTCGTTCTAAAAGCTACCTCTGAGTTGTTTTCATGTTTGTTTGTTTTTTTGGGGGCAAAAAAAAAAAACAGAAAACTCACATTCTTTTGTGTTTGTGTTTTTGTATTATTTGTCAAAGCTACATCATCTCATGCTTCTTTTTTTAAGTTGATTTATGATTGTCTGTGTTTTTAAGAAAAGTCTCTATGAAACCGTAAAGCGGAGGTGGACAGGATGAGGAAAGTCATTCGAATGGATGTTTGTTCTTCTCTTATGTTCTCCCCCTGCGCCTCCAACGACAGAAGAGCGGAGGAAAAAAAAAAAGAAAAGCTAAAAAAAAAAGCTATTTTGAAGCCTTAAAGTGATGAGTAAGACGGATGAGTTCTGTTGCTTCTTGTGAGCGTTTAAAAACAAGAATTTAAACTTGAACATATGTGAATAGAGTTGTAGTTTTGTAATGTGAAATAAAAAAAAAGCAAAGTGAACAGGATTGTTGGTTGAGAACGCTGCAGCGCACAGGGCATGTCACATTTGATGCAGAGCGCATTGGACAATTTGGACGTGCAAGGCGTAATCAAAAAAAAAAGAAAAGAAAAGAAAAAAGACAAACCAGAAGGTTAAAAATAGAGCTTCTCCCTTTGAGAGAAGCATGTGTGTGTTTCTGAACAAGAGCCAACAGAGGCAATTTGATATATAAAAAAAATGGTGATATTTTTGTATTCAGTGTCGGTCCTTTTTTCCATTTTTGTGGAGGGTTAAAGCAGGGCACAAATAATATTTGTAATTTTTTTTAAGCGTTATTTTCCCCCTCCTTCTGGGTGTGAATCATTTTTGCCTGCTCCTCTTTGATATTGTTGGACAAAAACAAAAGGAAAAAAAAAAAACTATTTGTGTGAACACGTTGTAATAATAAGTGTTGCTTTCTGGGTGTCAGTTGCATTGTCGGTGAAGGACTAAATCTATCCACCAGTTTTACAAATGTGTGAAAAAGTGACGATTATTAAAAATAAAGACACAAGACAATACAAAAAGAAGAAAAAAATAACGGAAACGGCAGACAGGGGGCGCTGCCGAACCGACCAATTAGTACTCGTCATTCAGTTGTTCATGTCAATCAAACTTGACTGTCGACGTTTTTATTTAGTTTATTTCTTTGTACTTGAAAAAAAAGAGAAAAGAATAAGGGATGGCATGTCCCGTGGTGTCTTGCCATTTTATTCTCAAACACTGTGAGCTGAGGCCGGGGTGGTGGGCGGGGCTTCGGGTAATATCCACCCACCATAATAATAAATGAAAACCCAGTCACAGTTCAGTCTGAACGCCACAATGCAAGCCTGTTCAGTCACATTATTCTTCTCATCGTCCTCTGAATGTTTTCTACTTGTTGAAAAAGTGTGTAACTGTGTGAGAGTGTGTGTATGTGTGCGTGTTAGTGGGAAAATGCACTAATCAGATACAAAATAAAATGATATTCTATGCCACTTTTTTCTGTTGGGGAAAAAAAGATTATATATATATATATAAATATATACATATACATTGGCATCGATATAGTTCTTCCCTCAGTGTTCCTCGGGTGTTTCTGTACTATCTTTGTGCCTAAAAATGGAAATTGTTCAACAAAAATAATCCATCTGTATCTGCTTACGTTCTGTATTTCCAGAAGAAAAATAAGTGTTGTCTCCAGCACCCTAGGGATGTCATGAAGCTCAAATTATGATTTTTTTTTTTTTTTTTTTTTTTAAGAGCCAATTGTTGCAATAAACCTTCTGGATTCACTTTTTTAAGCTGTACTCTGTTATTGGCATCCGGAAGCTTTTTTTTTTTTCT
Source organism: Poecilia formosa (assembly GCF_000485575.1). Classification (NCBI taxonomy): domain Eukaryota; kingdom Metazoa; phylum Chordata; class Actinopteri; order Cyprinodontiformes; family Poeciliidae; genus Poecilia; species Poecilia formosa. The sequence continues at coordinate 1,223,036 of NW_006800082.1, forward strand.
CAGCAGCTGATTTAGAGTAAAATATATATATATATAAAATAACATTCTGAATTCATGCAATTGTTATTTTGTCTCAATAGCCTTGCTGTTGAGGATTTTTAGGAGAAAATGAGTGGAAAACTTCCATTCGTGCAGGTTGGCACTAGGCTTCTGTTTATTAAAGTACTTTTTTTTATTATTATTTGTTTGTTTGTTTATCCCCCTTGTTCTACAAAATGCATTTATGAGTCGGGGATGTAAAATTTGGTCCGAGAGGAATCATGGCATCCCTGGAAGCTGGCACTCTGTGTTTTTGGTGTGGTGTTTTTCTAGAACAAAGTAGCCATTTTCATGCAGTGTTGCAGTGCATGTGCCATTGAGGTCTAGACTAAAACTGTTCGAGTAACAAAGCACCAAGACATTGTATTTTTTTATATTAGCACTGAGGACCAATTGCCCCGTCGGACCAAGCGTGACGAAGCTTTTTTTTTTGTTGTTTTTTGTATCGTAACAAAGCTTTTTTCCCCGTCTTTCCCTGGCTTTGTCTGTGCTACTTCTCTCCTCCATTGTTGTTGCAGCACAAGTGCCAGTCGAGTTGCTCTGTATTAAGAAAATAGTGTTTCTATTATGATTTGAATTGTTTTAGTTTTTGTCTACCTCAGCACCTAATCTTAGCCTAATCTTAGAAGGTGCCCAATTATTATTTTTTATTTTCCTTTTTTTGTTTGTTTGTTGTTGTTGTTGTTCTCGTATTGTTGTCACTTGTAAAAAATAAAATGGGAAAAAAAAAATGTTTTTGAAATTTTGCATTAGAGCTTTGCGAAGGTCCTTTGTCTTTTCCGGCAACAACGTGCTATTTTTCTTTAAATTTTTCGGTTGGTTTCTGTTTTGTTTCCCGTGGCAGTACGTTTCCTGTTTAAAAGCCGTGGCACCAATCTATAGCCACAGTCTGTTGATATAGAGGTTGTTTTTTCCTGTTTCGTTTCTCCATGTAGATTCAGACACATCTTTGTAACATTTCAATGTTCTCTGATGGAGTGTTGGAAAAAAAAAATAAAAAGGAAAATTAAAAGATTTAATGCTGCAGGTTCTCTTCTCCATGTTGTCAATAAATTCAATGTTGTGCCTTTTGATAGAAAAAAAAATATATTAAAAAATAATCTTTTTTCAAATCCTACTAACAGTAGATTGTTGATTGAAGTGGGTTTTTTAATTGTATTTTTATTTATGGGTCTCATAATAAAAATCAAATCATGATGTTGAGTTGTATACTTTGAATCTGCAGTTAGAAAACGAAATAAAAAATGGACTTCATGTTGTCTCTTCATCTGGCTCTATATTTACTCCTTAAAACACTTTTAACAGAAAAACAATGCTTATTTTCTGTCTGTGTGTGCATATTTGTGTGTGTGGAGGGGGGCGAGGGGGTGTTAACATTTCTCACTTTGTAAGGTGTAGTTTTCTAACAAGTACTTGCACTGAGGGCCCACTGCTCCTTATGGGGTCCAAAGCCTGGGCCCCATTAGGGTAAGGGTGTCCAAAGTGTGGCACAGGGACCATCTGTGGCTCCTAGACTAATCGTTTGACTGCAATTTAAAAAAATAAATTTTTGTTTCACCAAATCTACAGGAGGTTGATGCAGACGGACACTTTTTATCCTTAATGTGAGCAAAATTATTCTTGATAAATATAACAAGGCTTTTTATGTTCACCCCAACTATGCAGTGACTTTTACTCAAATTAGATATTAATGAATGAATGAATGAATATATTAAACTTCAAGAAAAAAAACAGACTCAAATCTTGGTCTAATTGCGTGGAATAGGCTAAATGTTTTGTTGTTTTTTTGTACGTTTTTCTTTCCTATAAAACAAACATGCAAACCCCTTTTTAATGTTCGAGTGCACATCCACTCCCTATAAAAATATGACAATTTAACTTAAACTTTAGCATGCTTAGCTTATTGAGTAGGTTACACTTTAATGTATTGTGATTTATTTTTACGTTGAAATAAATCACAATGTTACTCAATAATTTTAGTTTTTAAAGCTATTACATTCATCAGGTTCACATGTTCTGACGTGACAATTTTGACTCGTGTCAAAAAGTTTGGACACCCCTGGTTTAGGGTCCGGTTATAGAAATGAATCAAAGATGGATGCAAGTCAATGCAAAGTCTTTGTGAAGATAAAATGGGACACTATGTATGTGTGCTAAATTTTTAGACCAATAAAAATTATTTGAGTGACACCTATATATATATATTTCTAGTAGTTTTCTCAAAGCATACGGGAAAAATTGTAGCAACAATACCGTATGCAAAAACACATACAAATGTATTAATTATGCATGCATGGAAGATGCTTTGAAGTTAATCCCCATGACGTTTCTTCTTTCACTGTTCTCATCAAACGTTTTCTTTTTCTTTTTTTTTTAATGCAGCAGTTTGTCCAACTCCAACACCTTAAATAAACTCAGTCAAAGAGCTGTTTCAGGGTGAACTGAACACCAAAGGGTATAACTTTATTTATTTAATTGTTTTTTTGTTTGTTTTTTTCGTAATTTTGTTCAGCATAGCAAACTTTGGTGAATTTTATTATGTAACACACTATCACAAAGTACAGAGTAATTGTGAAGTAAAAAATAAATCTCATTAATTTAATTATTAATTTAAGTTGGCTGTTTGGAGGCTAGAAAACGCCTCAAACATGCAGGATAATGGACCACGATTCGAAACCACAGATCTAAATGTATATATATATATATA
>NW_006800082.1:1225824-1362566 GCF_000485575.1 Poecilia formosa
ATATTAGAGCGGTCCAGTCAAAGTTCAGATTGATGTTAAGATCTTTTCCATCCATTCTGGTTAGAGAACATTGCATTAAACTATTCAGTTTTGATGTCATGAAAATATGGAGTAGTTCATTTTCAAGGCTCTGAGATATTACAGCATTCAGAGTATTTTTTTTAAAACATTGAAAATAATATCCTGCTCCTTCCTCCTGCGCTGAATAAAACCTGAGGGAAGAGCAGCGACGGCACATGAGGCACTGAAAATAATCTGGTGGCTCAGCAGCTGCTCATAGAAGCACAACCCAGCACACAGAGGCAGGGATGGTCTCAGCCAATCATATCACAGGGGTGTGCCACCTCCAGACACACCCCTGGATTTTCTCTGAGACCATTGTTTGAGATGAAAATGCTTATTATCATTTTAAAAACCAACCTGATTCATGTGATAAAATATTAGTGCCAGTTTATCTTCCGGCAGGGGATTATATCCATATTTAGTTATTCATCAATAAGTTTTGCTACGTTTATGCTTTTATCCAAAGCAACTTACTAATGGGATTTATAGCAATGCAGTAAAAATCAAAGCTCATAATGTAATATCCAAATAAAAAAAATAGATTCTTCCAACGATTTTGAAGTTGATCTAAGTTTTTTTCAAAGTTTGCAGAATATACAAAATAGTGTGAAAAATGTCTGAGTTTTTCTTCAGTGTTCACGTCAAACCAGAAATGTATGAAAGACATTTGTCTTATTTAATTATATACCTCCATCTGTCTGCCTTTCTGTCATCGGTTTGTCCATCCATTCATCTGTTCATCTGTCCAGACATCATTCATTTAGCCAACTATCCCTTCATCAGTCTTCATCAATCTACCCTTCTTGTCGTTCATGCTACCAATTATTCATCATTTCATTCATTTATTCATCTGTCATTGGAGGCCATGCTTACAAGCCTGAGCATTCACAATAGTCTCTGATGTCTGGAACACACTGTAAAGTAAACAATGATGATTGACAGCACTAAGACCCGCCTCCTGGCTCTGATTGGTTGTTTCTAGTTAACACTAGAACAAAGCAGAGGAGCTGTCATGATTCTGTGACAGTTTCAACAAATGCTTAAAAAAATAATATATATATATATATATATATATATATATATATATATATATATATATATATATATATATATATATATATACATATATATTGTAAAAGTTATATACATTCAGCTTTATGAATGAGATATTTCAAAGAACTGCTGACAGGTTTGCAGATAATGTTTTGAATTAGAAAAGACCTTTTATAGCAACACAGTCACAGCCAACCTTGACCCATATTCCAGTCCCGTTGAGGCGGAGCAACATCTTGAAGCATTTCAGAGGGAAGAAAGAAATTTTTCTAAGTTTTACGTTCAGGAAAAAAAAGTGGTTTTTTGTTGTTTTTTTACTTCAGGAGAGAGTTTTAGGTACAATTTGCAACACCTTTAGCAGCCTGTTTTTTTGTTTGTTTGTTGTTTTTTTTTACCACATTTACTGAAGTGAATGTTTACTTCACAGCTGATGGAGTCCTAGGATCGTATCATGAAATGTCTGTCCAGAAAAGCAGACAAATGACCTTTAATTCATTCAAATAAATGCATGAACAATTTTCTGTACTCAGGTGAGGCAGCAGGACGTGTGTTCTGGGAATATTTTCTCTCCGCCGTTGAGAAGAAGCAAGCACAGATCACTAATATGAAATATTCAGTCAAATCTGTGTGGATGCCTTTTTATTTTACATATGAAAACCGTGTCACATCAAAGTGTCTCCACTGTGCCCTAATATCGCTCCAATATTTACTCATTTCCTCCATGTGACGCACTCACAATCAGATCTCTGGGCTACAGCGTATTGGAAACTAATGAGGCCTCTCTTTCAGGATTTTGACAGAAAACAAAAACAGGAAATAAGGAGGGAAAAGTCATTGTGAGCGGTTCTGTTGGACCTGTTGCTTTGGTGTCACTTTGATCTTATTTTGGGGCATTAGGAAGGAAGGGGTTGGTGAATGGTTTGTTAGGCTTGTTAAGGAGGGAGTTTTCAGGTCTGATCTCTGACCCACATGTCTAAACACTCTTCCTCTTGTTTCTATTCTTTGATCACTTTCAACACATTTAATTAAGAGCCAGAGTGTTTTAATCACTTAGTGCAGTAAATCCCTAACTCCTTTATATTTCTGACATTTTCTCCTTTTAATCAGAGGGACAATATTAAAGTCCTTTTGATTGAAAAATAGGGTTCACATGTGGGTGGGTGCTGTAGAAGGAGGGGGATGTTGTTGTACATGGTGCCATCATGTGGTCACTGTGTGAACTACAGGCTGCTGGTAAAGTTACAGATAATCTGGAAACCAGTAAACTGTAGTATACATTTTATACACCAAGACATAACAGAATTTTGTTAGAGTTGCTATTAAATAATAATGGTTGCAAGAAAGAGCAGTTTGGTAAATAATACAGTTAAAACATCAGTGGTAAGTTTTTCTTATTAAATGCTTAATCTATCATTTATTTTGTGTCAAGACTATTTATTTATACACTCAATAACCTGAAAATTCAATTGTTTCTTTTTTTTTTTGTTAATGTATCTTTTCTTAAATCATGCTCACAGTTACATGAAGACAATTGGAGAGGAATAAAATGATTTTATGTTAAATTTGTCTTTTTAATATGTCTTCAAAATTGAAGATATATTTTAGAACATAGTAGAAATGTTTACAGCATTTTTTTCCCCAGTCATTACACACAGCATTACTTTCCGTTGGCACAAAAACACAACCAAAATGTATGTGCACAATGTTGCACTGAAAAAAAATCATTGTTACTGTCTTGCTGTATTACACCATGTTAGCCAAGTTGTATTTTCCAGCATCAGTCAATGCAAAATGTACATTAACCTCAGATGAGAACGTAAAAGTCAAGTTTTGGCTCTCTACGAGTTAGCTCAGATTACAAGATTAGCCAAAGTTAGCGAGCTAACATAAGTTTATATTCTAGCATTAGCTAAATTTAGCTAATATGCAGAGTCTAGCTAACTTTTGCTATATAAATGCCAGCATATTGGGTATTTGTAGCTTCCTGTCCGCTGCTGTGGGGGACAGGCAGAACAGAGAGAGAACCAGAAACTGCTGCCTACAGTTGTAGTCTGTAGTAATTCGCAACAAAGAGATTAAATATTTTATTATAACACACATTCTTTGTCTGCTTATATATCATTTCATATATCTACATTTATCTACTGAAAAATCACTAAGTTGAGCAGAGCTCTTTTTTAAATCTTAAACTGCTTTAAATCTGCAAGTAATATTAAAGCTGTCCGGTTTTTTTGTTTGTTTGTTTTATATTTCATGTGGAGAGATAAGAAACTTTGTGTCAACAGCCTTAATGTGTAGCTCTCCAAAAACTGTCCCACTTCACATTTCCTAAGTTTCAGGTCCAGGAAGGTCTAAATGCAAAAAGCAGTCCTAAAGAATTTACCAATTTGCATATATTAAGTCATTAATTGTGTAGCAATATAGGACAAACGTTAGCGTCCGTTTATATATTCAGAGATTTTTCTTATATAGTTTCTCTTTTGGTAACTAAGTTTATTATTATTTCTCCTCTTCAGATGATTGTTTTTCATTTTCTAGTCGTATCATTGTTTTCTTCAACTCAGTAGATATCTGGAATAAAACTTAGCTTTGACTTCACTGTTTTATCCCTGTTTTATCCCCTGTAATGATCCGTATTAACTGCACCTGAAACAGTTTGGGACAGAATGCCAATGTGCCTTTGGAGCGTCTCAGAAAAGCTTTTGTGTTCCTCCTGATGAAGCCCCTCTTGTTACTTTTGAGTCATATGCCTTCAAACTACCAGATTAGGCCTAAATTACAACGTTTACGAGGACATTTTAGTGTCTCGTCCTCTGAATTTACATGGTGGCCTCATCTAGAGGAGTTATTTCTCTATTCATGAATGCCTCCTTTATCCTATGAGCTTCAGCCACTTATACTTGATATACTTATTTGTGATTGACCTACGCTGACTGGGTGGAGGGGCGAAACTCAGGCCACCTGCCAGACCGACCACAGAGTGCCCAGTGTGATGCTGTAGGCGATCACTGCCACTAGGTAAACTCTGAAGAGCAGCACGTCCAGCACGTAGCCGACCTGGAGCCACTCCTTGGCGATTTCCCGACACCGGTCCCTCTTCTCCAGGAAATGCCGAATGGCCGTCACCTCTTGGAGGATGTTGTCCATGACGGGCGGAGTGTTGTCCCTGGATGGGGCCAGGCGAAGTCCAAGCATCCCACTCTCTCTGTCTTGCTGGCTGAGCCTCTGGCCTATCTCACAGGTGTGGTGGAGGGAGCACTGGGCTGCAGAATGAGACAAAGGTGTAATTTTATTATTTAGCCTCTTACATCTATGAATAAAGCAATTGGTTAGGAAGAAAATATTAAAGCAGCTCAAAGATTGATTCTTATTTCGCTAGATCTGACATATTGTGTGGAAGTGTGGGGTAGAACTTAAAATAGAGATGCAAATCTTTCAGTATCTAATGATTCGATTTTGAAGTTAAAGGTGACAATTTGAAAAAAAAAAGTTTCATTCAGAAATAATTTTTAGTTCAGAAACCAATTTTTCTATTCAAAAGATCTAAAGATTCTGTTGTAGATGACGTGACTGACGAAAGGACAAGACAGCGTGAACAAATGGAACATTTAGAATAGACAAAAAAAAACCAGATTCTTTTTAGATTAATCTCAGAAATATTGTAGAAAAAAATTTTACCTGAAAAGTCGAGTTTGAAAAGTAAAACATTTGCTAGAAAAAGTTTTAAAAATGTTGAGATCTCAGATATTTTCTAGAAAAAACTCAGAAAATTTTAAGCTTAAGAAACTTAGAAAATATCCAAGTTTCTTCAAGAAAATTTCTGAGGCTAATCTCAAATTTCAGAGTTTTTTCTAGCAATTTTTTTACCTCTCAGACTCAGAAATTTTATTCTATTTTTTAGACAATTTCTGAGATTTTTTTTGGTGGAAAATTATTCAATTTTTTTTTCTATTTACATTAGCCCAAATACGTCATTGTTGTCTTCTGAGCTGAATAGCTAACTTTCCTTGAATGTGAATAGGTGTGAATATTATAAGTTTATGCTACTTTCTCCTCTGTTTCATTAGTTGTTTTGTTTATAGTTGTTACATGAACTACTCATAGTTATTATTGAGTGAATGAAAGGCAAAATAAAGTGAAATGAAATGAAATTGATTTAAACTTTTATAGGAGAGGCTTTGTTACCTTACCCGTCCCGTAGTTGTTTTCCTTGGAGCGGTCCAGCTCTGAAGCCTGAGACGACAGCCTCGCACAGAAGCGGTGCTTTTTGTGGATGCAGAAGAGAACCGGAGCTCTTTCCAGGATGAGGTATTTCACCCAGTGGGGGACGGGTGGCTGCAGATCCTGCTTGTGGACCAGACGAACAATCAGTACGGTTTCTGTTAGGCTGATCACCAGGAGAGCCATGCAGACCACGAAGTACACACCTGCAGGACCAGGTAAGAGCACAAAGATTGACGGCTTTGGAGATACAGTACAATGCAACTTGGTTTCAATATGATGTGAAATGGAAGACCTCTGCTATTTGCCATCTGGCTTTGCTTCTCCTCAACTTCCAATGTTTTGACACTAATGTTGGTCAAATCCAAAGATTACTGGAAACATAGGTCTTCCACAGGTTTCAATCATTTTAAAGTTGACACGCTATAGAATGTGAACATATAATATGAAATGAAATAATACATTATAATGTGATAAGATACATTGCCAAGTTAGGTGAGATACATGAGATGATATACAATCTGGAATCATTTTAACCACGGGTTTGTAGCATCTCATTAGCTTGCTGCACAGTAAAGAGTTGTGTTTGTAATTTCTGTAGTGCTGAAAATTAGACTTTTGTTTAAAAAAAAAAAAAACCCACAAGTATTCATTATTTTCCTGTTGGGTTGGATACGTAGTTGTTGTCCAAATTCAATGTGATACAGTAAAAATCTGAAATAATACATAATTTGATGCTTTTTGATATGATGTAGTTAAATATATTACACCACAACTTAACTCAACAGAATATTTTACAATACAAAATAAAATAGTTTTGAATGATATATGACTTGTAATAATTTGACATCCGACAGTATAAAATAATATAATAGCATAGCGTGATGCAGTTTGATTAGGTTTGATGTAATGCATGACCATGTTGAAATATTTGACCTGAGACAATCTGATATGATTTAAAATGAGACAGAACAATTCAATATAAATAATTCAATATGCTGCATTGAGTAAATTAGTTTTGGATATGTACTGTTGGCACAAAAACAACAACAACAAAAAAAAAAAACACTCAGAATGATGTTGCATTTCTTTAGAGTTAATGAAATAGTCTTTTGGTTAAATGGAAACTCCTTTTAGACTTCGTGAACCCCGGTCACCTATCAGTGGCGTCCCGATGGCTGTGGCAGGCAGAGTGTCGGATACGATGATGAGGAAGACCGAGTAGCCGAGCAGCAAAGTGATCTTAAAGGATACTCTCTCTCCGCTGTCTGGAGGCAGAAAGAAACCAACGATGTCCATCACCATCAGGAAGACGCTGGGCAGCAGCAGGTTCACCGTGTAAAACAGCGGCCGCCGTCGGATCACCACCTGGGGAAAGCAGCTGCATGTTAGGCCGGATAAGAAGCCTGGCTGACAGGACAAAAAACTGTTTAAACTTTAATTTGTTATTAATTTACGCATTGAATGTGTGACCTGAGAATAAGTCATCCGTCTAGATAAGCTCCAAACCCAAAATTCATCAGAATGTGGAATACAAAACGTAAAGCAAGCAAACGTCTAAAAGATATTTGTCCTGTTTGATGTTTCCAATCTGCTGAGAAACATTTAACATTTAATCTCAGTAGTTTTTCCTTGCACACTCACGTGGAATTTCATCTCTGCGTAGTAGTCGTCGTTGTCCACGCTGAAGATCTTGTAATTGGACAGAATGTGCAGCAGCTCCCACTCTCCCTGGTTCATGAAGACGCTCTTGTCGTCCCGGAGCTTCTCCGGGCTTCGCATCAGGGTGATGTTGATGTCATCGACTGCAGATCAAACACAATGTTTGGAGCAGCTCGAAGCAGGCCTGACAACATGTCCGCTCTCATTCACCCCCTCCACTCTGTGAGCCTAAACCACAGCAGGAGGCGCCAGACAAAACAACAACGCTTCTGCACACAACCGGGATGCAGTGTGCTGGTTTGGAGGTGAAATCTGTCATTTTCTGTTTTTTTTGTTTGTTTTTTTTGTCTTTTAAAAGATCTAAGATTTAAATTTTAAAGCAAAAACATAAAAATAAAAAAATAATTTTATGTTCAAAGAAAACATATTGCATCTCAATAAACAGAACACTGCAAAAACACAAAATCCTACCAATTATTTTTGGTCTACTTTGCAGTGCAAATATCTTTGTACACTTGAAATCATATAAAACTAACTTACAAATAACTTTTCAGCAAGATATAGGAGTTTGTTTCAAATCAATAATTTATTAATATTGGTGAAAAAGTCCTAGTTCCACTTATAAAATGGGAAAAAATGTCTTGTTATAAGTTTAAAATAACAATATTTATTCATATTAAGGAATTACTCACTTAAAACAAGGTAATATATCTTGCAGAAAAGTTACTTGGTAGTTTTGTCTTATTTTAAGTGTACTAAAATATTTACTCTGGTTTTACTCTGTTTACACTGCTTTGCAGTGAATATACTATCTGAGATTGTAGCATTATTCTCTAATGCAACAGTTATTCTGTTGCATTTGATGTTTTTGTGTGTGTGTGTGTCTGTGTGTTTTGGGGTTTGCATCATTCGTGTGTTTGGAGTGCATCACATTTGCACTTCTCAGCCTCCATGGAAATCCTCATTTTAAAACTGCATTTTATATTTACTCAGGTTATCTTTGATGTTAAAATGAATTTGATGATCTGAAACATTTAAGTAAGAAAAGCAAAGCAAAAAGAAATTAACTTTGTAGAGATGCAAGTCTGTGTTTGTACAGCACTGCTATTGATCTCAACCAATCAATTAACATTTTGTATTTCCTCTGTGAATAAATGCTGATTTACTGGTGTGGAGCCAGCTCTGGAAGGTGAGGCTGCATTTCTGGACGTCAAACGGGAAGTTGTAGATGTTGAGTGTGCAGGCGGTGACGACCTGGATGGGCTTGTAGTTCTGCACCAGACCCTCGTGTGTAACGTAGACGTAAGGAATATCTGGAGACTTCCCCACATCGACGCTGCCAGTCACACACAGCAAATGCAAAACCATGTTTGTATGATCACATTCAGCGCGGCAGAAGGGCCAAAGTGAAGGAAATCTCTTACAACTCGTTGATGAGAATGTCAGGAACCCAGACGTTAGCTGTAGGCAGGGAGACTTGCTTGACTTCATCAAAATCCTCTGGGTTCCACACCAGGAACTCATCTGTCCATGACTGAAAGATTCAACACCATAAATAATCAGATTCTAACAGCAGAGAACTTGCTATACACTTATAGTGCATAAAACAAAGAAGAATAACCTGATCAATATAATCAGACATAAACACTGTTGAAAGACTGAAATTCTAAAACACTAGAGAAAAAAGTACCTGATCAATAAGAATAAAAATTTACACAAAATTGCATTTTTATTTATGATGAAATATAAAACATGAGAGCACTGAAACAGTTAATTCTGATTTGGATCAAATTAAATCAAAACACCAAGATATTTTACTTCATCTGAAGGGCCCACTGTCTGCTTGAAGTTTTTTTTTGTTTGTTTGTTTTTTTTCCAATCTCTAGAGATTAAAACATTGTTTTTCACAAAATATCAATAAGTAGTTATTCACTCAGACTATGGCTGGACAATTAATCAATAACAATATATATCACAATAGACACATCATCAATATCAATGGCTAATATGTCTGAAAGAATGTTCAATAATTTCACTGAACTCCCATCCAGAACCACACAGCATTCTGGGGGCTGTAGGCAGAGGAAACTCAGCAACTCACTCACTCTTTGGTTACCTAGCAACAATCTGTTGAACAACTTGCGCAGCATCAGCTTAAGGTATTGCTACCGTGTCTCATAACGTTTTAAAAATAATAAACAACGGCGTGGAGTGAAAAGGTCACCAGTTTTGGCAGGATTTCATATATTTATAACAGAAAAACAAATTAATAATTATCGATATCCACTGATATGAAATGCTTATACTGTGACATTTTTGTCAGCCATATTACCCAGCCCTAACTCAGACGGTTCAATAGTCATTGCTCTTACCTGTCTGTACCACACATATGTCGTCAATACCTGGTTCTTCTCATCCTTTATTAAGATACAGAAATACACGAGAGTCTAAAATCTGTCACGTTGCTTAAGTGCCAGTAAGACGTTGATCAGTCCAGAGGCATTCCTGAACCACCGAACTGTGAGCAGAACTCACCACATTGAGGATGGAGTAAACCATGAGGTCTATGGCAACAATAGTGGACGTCCTCCAGTCCTTCACAGGTCTCACTCCTTTCTTATATCCAGCGCTCAGGAAGTCAGCCAGCCGCACCAAGGTGGCGTTGGCAAACCTTCCAGGGTTACTGGGCGGCTTTTTAACTGGAAAACAGCAAATTATTTACGTTCACACGTGGATCAACAGGAAGGAAAAATGCTCTTCACATTAGAACAGACAAAAATAAATTAAATTCCCACTAGAGGCATGTAGCAACCGTGGTAATCCACACATGAACAGAAATCATGGAAATGTTTGCAAATTATGTCATGTGTTAAAGTGGAATTCATGCACTAAATATATGAAAAAATGAAGCTAAGAATAGAAATTGACTGACATCTGCTTTTTTTCCTATCACTGAGAGAAAAAAAACTCAGCTGTTTTAGATTAAAAAAAAAGGTTTCTTGTTGCCAATTTATAACACAAGAAACTAAATATAACAATGCCCTTAAGTACAGATATACTTTTTTTTTTTTAAAGATTTTTTTGGCTCTAGTGGCTTTTATTCGATAGTTAATTGACAGGAAAGTGGGTAATGAGAGAAGGGGGAAGACATGCAGCAAAGGTCGTCAAGGCCAGGAATCAAACTTGCAACAGCTGCATCGAGGCCTCCATATGTGGGTTGTGCTTAACCCCTGAGCCACCACAGCACAACCCACAGATATACTTTTAATCATTTAAATTTACCATTGCACATCACTGGGGGCAAAATCTGTATGTGCAGAGAACATAATCTTACCATAAACCAGCCACCACCAGCTACTGATCTCAATAATCTGTCTGTTTATCCATTGACAGGTCCAGCTTATCCATGAAAACAGCAAGAGATTCACTCAATCACCATAGCTTATTTAGGCTTTCACTGCACAAGACTCCACTGCTGAAAAAAAGCGTCCTAAAGCTTCCTTAAAGACCAAAGACCAAATCTCAAATTTTTGGATATGTTTGTTTACACCATGTTTCGAAGGGAAATTTCATTCCACCTAACCCTCAAAAACCACAATAAATGTGAAATTTGAAGGTGGAAACGTGATAGTGTAGGCAGATCTCACATAACTGAAGGATGGAGGAGCTGAGGAATGTATATTAATGTTCTTCATAAGAATCTAATAACAAAACCGGATATTTTTTCAGTGACACAAAAGCAGAAAACCTTTGAGATTTAATGAAAGTTTGAGTGGAAGAATTGGTCACCTGAGTAATAATGCATGTCACCAGTTTCTCCGTTCAGGAAACATTTTGATTGTGTTATTACCAACGAAAGCCGCTGAGCGTGGAACACATTTAAGCTCAATGCTTTTCTCTTGCTGACATTTCCTTTTATTTCAACTAATTTATAGACTAATTTGTGTTGATTTCTTTGTATGTGTGGATCTCTTGGGTTGTTAGAGACATTCACAGTGGATTTTCTGTCAGCGGCCTCAACGCAAAGAAAACATTGATGCTTTCACTGCTTATTTTTTCTGCAGAATTATAACTCAGCGGTTACTTCACACCAAAACCAACAAAGGACATTTTATTCTGCTAACATTCACTTGTTGTTGTAAAAGGGACAAAACAGTAAAAAAGTTATTTAATATAATATAAAGTATTAAAGCCTTACTAAATCTGTTACAATAAAAAGTGTATTATCTCCCTAAATTTCTTCAGTCTTTTTGCCACACGTGCATGTTTTAGATCCTGAAATGAATGTTAATATTTGCCAAATATAACCAAAGTAAATATAAAATACAGTTTTTAAATTATGTTACTTATCTGACTGGATGTTCTCTTTGTTAAATGTAATCAGTTATCAAAAAGATTTTGGAGCTTCACTTAATTTTGCAGCCCAAACGCCTTCTAAAGGCAGACCTGTGAAATCAGAAAATCTGTCAACTAAAACTTGACGAAATCAGAAAATAAGCTGAAAAATCTTAAATCACCTCTTATCGGAAGCAAGGTAAAATGAATTTCCTGTACTTTTTGGGGACTATCTTTGATTTAGTGAATTACTTTTGGTAAAATTAAACTGCAAGTTAAAAAAAATCCCAATATCAAAGTTCAGCTAAAACTTCTCAACAACTTTTACTTCCATCAAACATGGTGAACATACTTGTGGACAACTTACAAACATTTGTTTAAATTTAACATTTTATGAGTTATGGATTTTTCCCTTTTGTTGCTTTAAGGTCAAATTTAAACCCCAATTTGTTTTCACAAATAGCAAAATGAGTAGTAGTGAATATTTTCTAAAGTTAAATTTAAGTAACTTAAACTATATTAATAGATATTTGCAAAACAAAATACCCACCTTGCAACATTCTTTTGATTTATTATTTATTTATAATCAAATAATAAATCACAAGTTATAGTAAACTAATCATTTGTACTGATTAAAATTTTTGTCAGTATTATTGTTGAGCAATAATTTTGACAGAACTACACTAGTCTGAGCATTTTCAGAAATTAATTGCATTGTTCATACCTGAATAATTTCTCAAATTTAGACATGCTGTTGATAAATATTTATTTATTTACTCAACAGACAAAAATGTGCTTTTAACAATTAGAAAATGACTTCTGAACTTTCTGCGGACACTAAGACTGAATCTGGTGCTTTAATCTTAGGTCGGCGTTAATATTTCAGTTTTTACAGTGTATTAAAGTAGAGTGTAGTGTACCTGTGCAGAAGGTAGCAGCTCCATGGAGCAGCAGGTAAAGAAGCGCCGTCCAGCCCGATGACAGCCTCATGTTCAGAGCCGACCTGGGTCTCTGCTGCTGTGACGGCTCTCCTGTCGTTCTGATGGAAGACCTCAGGAAGCCCGACTCCCTTATCCTCCATATCCATCAGCTTCACGCATCACTTCATCCACTTCCACTATGAAACCCTGCTGGTGTCAGTGGGCTGCGGAGGGCGTATCCATGTGAAGCCCCTCCTCTCCGCTCCATAAAGCAGCAGCTCACTGAGGTGACTGCAGCAGAAAGTCCATCTATAGATCTCACATCATGTCTGAGAAATGACAGTTGGAGCTGAGTGAAAAGAGTTAACTTAGAGGTTTTTATGGGATTAAAAAGTAAAATTCAGTATGTCTTTTTTTTTCTGCTCCAAAGGTATTTTTGGCAAAATACCAAATATTTACAGGAAAATCTGTTTTGTTTTGTTTTTTTGCTTCAATAAATAAAATTAAAGCTGAGTTTTTGATATACTTTAAGTTATTTAGCGCAAGACTTCCCAAACTTTCCCCCAAAGAGCATCAACCTGTGGCCGGGGACCCCCTCTGTAAACCCACAGACAAAACATGTAAAGAAACATCAAGTATTAGAATGTTTTTTACTCACTGTTCAGTCATTATTGCATCCATTTAACATAAATTCTGCCTGATACCATCTGATTTTTAGATGGCCAGGAACTCTGTGGCAGAAAATGTTATCATATTATTAATTTATTACCAAAGAAAAAAACTTTTCACTATCAATGTATGTAATATTTTATATTAATCGGATGAAATTTAATTTTATTCCTACAGTTCTCATGGTTCTTTCGCAGAGCTGGTTCCTTCGGTCGTTTCCATGTCAGATTTTTTTTCTATTTCTTGCTAGCTGGTTCGTCTTTCCTCCAACTTTCTGAGGCCACCACAATGAAAAACACTGATTTAACTGATGCAGGAGAAATCTGACAGGGAGAAAAATCTCCAAGAAGATCTTTCACATGTGTGTTTCCTTAGTTTTCCAAACATCTCTGAAGATGGAGCATATTATTAAGACTTTTTGTTTTTGTTTTTTATGTGTGCATGTCACAAAGGAAGTCCCACCGACTAATATGATTATTTCAGCATGAAGAACATTTCTGTCACCTGACATTTTGACTGAAAAATCTCATTCCTATGAAGCCGAGGTCAGCAAACCAAATCCTCGACTGCGACTCTCCTGCAACCTTTGGATGCATCTCTGCTCCGAAGCACCTGAATCAAAAAGCTGAATTATCTCTTTGGGTTGTCAGCAGGTTTTGCCAAGGCCTGTTCATTAAGCAGTCATTTGACTCAGGTGTTGCAGCAGGATAGAAGTTGCGGTATCGTGGCACAGCAGGACTTGCAGTAGCAGAATGTCTTTTTTGTCTTATAAAAGGCAAAACATAAAAAAAACTTGTGATTTATATTTAAAGCAACACAAATTCACAGAATATAAATTCTGCTCTCTTATTACTGGAGATAAGACAGTAATCAGTATAAAGCAGCTATAAATTCTTAGGTCTTTATTGCATAACACAGCGTCACCTGATCCACTGCCAATATCTCCAGAATTGCATTACCATGGATTGTTCCAGCAGCTGCTTTCCTGTAAATGCACTTTTAATATTCTTATCACGGCTGTTAGAAAACCAACGGGGAGCAGAGCTGCAGCAGCTGAGATATTAATGGTTTTTACTGATCTGTTTTGTGGCGGGCAGATGGAGATTAAAGTATGAAAATGATATGGTAACAGCACACGGACGGTGAGGGATTCTCTCCAGAGAGATTCAGTGTCGGACCGTATCTCTGAGTGAATCACTGCTGTCCGGAAACATAATGACAGACCAGGAAGAATAACAGAACGAGCAGGGGAGAGTTTAATGTGACTCATTTTTTTAAAGAACTCATTTGATTTAAACAAAAGTGACCCTTGAAGACACAAGGAACAAATATGTCAGATTAATATAAAAAGAATAACATAAAGTTTGTTCTAGGCGACATAATGCTGAAAGAACCCTAAAAAGCGTTCATCACACCCTATTTACAAAAATCTGGATTTTAAGTTGATTAAAAAAAACTAAGACAACCTTTTTAAAAACCTTTTTTTTCCATTTTTATTCTGAAATGTTTCCTGTTCACTTCAACTGTGAAACAAATAAATCTGTTTGGAGGAAAATTGCAAGAAACAAACAAAGTTGCAAGAATGTTTTTTGAGCACAAACTTAAACTAAAACTTGAATTGAATTTCAGTTTTCTGTCTTTGCTGTCACATCATTAATGTGACCATTTTCTGCATCCATCTATAGACTGAAAAACTAAATCCTTGTTCAATTTTCTGCTTTCCAGGATTTCTAACTATTCACGTTTGCATCTGTGATGACAAAAAAATAACTCATAATCCACCTGAGAAAAGGTAACCCCATATTATGATGCTGCCACCATGTTCTGCTGTGATTACGATGACTCTCTGTGATGTTTTTGTTTCATAATTTTTGAAATTGAGGCCCAGACGTTCATGTTTGGTGTCATGAGAGCATAACTCATCCTCCCACATGGAGGAAACTTTATTGATGTTTTTTTTTTTTAGATAAAAAAATCTTTAGTGCCGACCAAATAAGAGCCTCTGTTTTGTTTTTGTTGACCTCTAACAACCAGGATGTTATGGCCTTATGAAAAGCTTTAGAGTTCTCTAGGGTTTAAAATGTACAGTAGTAACAAAGCTGAATGTCATCAGCGTACCAGTGATTGGAGATGTCTCAGATAGTAATAAATAACAAGCTGCCTTTATTAATGAAGCACTTCAAAGTGGTTCACAAATTTCTATGCAAATGACATAAAAATACACAAAAAATAAATATATTGGAGTCAAACTATTAAATAGTGCCAAATGCTAATGCAAAAAATACATATAATAGCATTTTTCGTCACCTGCAGATGCCTGATGGATGCTTGACTCACCACAAAAAAAGCTTCTGACATTACCTGGTGATGATCATATAAAATAAGACAAGGGAAACAAATAAGACAAAAACTAAACAGGATCAAGAACAGAACCCTGTGGAATGCCATGCATTAAAAATAACCAATGAGAAGTTAAAGTTTAATTTTGCCAATTAAATATTTCTACATCAAAAATATACATCCCTAGCTTCTTAGTGTCAAAGTCTGAACTTGAATCCGGGGCTACTAAGACTGCAGATTGTTCTGCAGGTCATACAAAAGAAGCCAACTGAAACTTGATAAAACAAAAAATATTATTTAGTAGACGCAACAAAACAAAAACAATACAGACTGAAATTTGTAGGAGTAAATGAGAGCATCTAAAAGCTCTTGTTCAATCACTTTTTGCAATAAAAGGGAGTTCAGAACCCCCAAAGCATGGTCATTTTTTTTAGAAAAGCAAAGAAATGTAAAACTTTTGGATAACTGTTTAGAAAATCTATGACTTAGTAATACCATTTACAATGAGTTTGTCCAAATCAGATGACTTCTCTTCTGAACGAGTTTCCCAATCAGTGTTGTTGAACCGAACCACCAAGTGATCGTATTTGTGCTGTAGCTCAAGTGAAGCTCCATCTGGCCCACAGCAGCAGCAGCGTACCGGTGTACACGGCTAAAACCAGCAGGTAAAAGCGAAACAGCAAGCGGTCGAGCCGCAGGCAGAGCGACAGCCATTCGGCCTGAGCTGAAGACTCGCTGTCCTCCTGGGAAAAAGCCATCCGAAGGGAAACCAGTTCCTGGAGCAGCCACTCCAGTCCAGACGGAGGATCTGGGACGTCATTCAGGGACAGGAGATCTTCCTCCAGGGAGCTTTCAAGCTCATAATCTGTGAAAATGTAAGAATAAGGTTTAACTAGCAGATTCATTGGAAGAAGATCGGGGTCATTAGAAAAAAAAAAGATTAATTTTAATCTCATATGATAAAAGTCAGAATTTTGAGATTATAGTAAGATTTCTCAGTTTAAAGTTTGTATACTCAGAAAAGCTCAGCATTTTTACACGTTTTATCAGTAGCTGTAATCCTCTTCCCTGTTATTTAATCCAAACACATGCAGGGAAGCAAAACGGCCGTTGAAAATGGCAGAAGTCTCGTGCTAGGCTGAACTTCCCCACAGAAAGTCTTTATTGTTATTTGTAGAGTGAAGACAGAAAGGTGTCAGATATCTCTGCTGTCCCGCTGATAGATGATCGGTCTTAAAGCTTATTGCGTACCTCCAGGCGCGTAGATGTTGTCGAGGGTTTTGATGGAGGTCAAAGCGCTCTCGCTGAGGCTGTGGCCGGCTGAGCCGTACCGGTCCAGCAGGCAGGCAGACAGTGACATTTGCTTGACCTCTTTCTCGCTGTGATGGAGCAGCTTCACCACCAATATGGACTTGATGAGACTGAGCATCAGCATGGCCATGCACACCACGAAGAACACACCTGAAAGGAGATCAGATCCGATCAGCTTCCTGTTATTTCACTCAGCGGATCAATTATCCCAAAGAGGCAGAGAAAAGTGTTTTCTGGTTTGCCAGGACAATTCCAGCAATTTCTCCTTTTCAACCATACAGTGACTTTACCTGCTGCTTTTGCTGTTCTGATATTAGGACAAGGTCATTTTCTCGAAACAAAAGTTTCTTAGTTTTAAACACATAATTTTGCTTAAATTTTCCGTTTAACTTCTTACAGCAATGGTTCTTTCATGCATAATAATGGACCTTACCACAGGGTCCGAGTTTCATTGGCTAATGCCCATTTGACGTCACTGCGCAGCTACTACGTGCTTGACCGTCTCACAAACAAAAGCTAAAGTAGTATACACATGCTAATGTAGATTGTGGACTAGCAGACCACAATCTACACAATCAAAGTTTTTGCGACAAAACTCAATAAGAATAGTTCTCCACTGTCAGTGAGGGATCTGTACAGGCGATGTCAGGTATCCTGATCGTATTTGTGGAAATAAAATTCACAGATTTCCCAAATCTGATACGGAACGCCTAGCTTGGATCAAAGCTTGTGCACGACCGCATTTGCAGCTCAACCGTCGTAAGATCAATAAAAACAAAGGAGTGTGTGCTGGTGTAAGTATTATTAATTTGCTTTCTTTGTGTTTAGTGAATGGGGATATTTTTGAGTGGCCCTGCGACAGACTGGCGACCTGTCCAGGGTGACCCCGCCTCTCGCCCGGTCTCACCGGAACGTTAGCTAGAGATAGGCACCAGCACCTCCCGATCCCTTTTGAATGTTGAAGCTTGAAATATTGTAAGGTCTTAAGGAGGCCTATAATGTGTGAACAATGACCCCCAAGTCTGAAAAAAAGTCAATAATAAACACATTCATGATGAAAACCTTTTAGCTAAGTACAGCATAATGGCAGTACCGATACAACTTCTACACCTTGAAGCCTGTCTGTTACACAGTCTTACGTTAGCTGAACAGATCAATATGCAATGTGTACCGTATCTGACATGCATTAAGGATTTTATTTTACCTGAAAAGGCTTTTTACGAAACTGCAATCGTGTTAGCCACGCTAGCATCGAGTACCTAGTATCAGGCCTAGGCACACTCAAACATTTGCTAACAACAGAAATCAGTGATTTCAAAAGTAACCCTCAAAACCATGAATGCCCGACTTACCCAGCCTTGCAAGAACAATAGGCATCAGTGATCTTGTCCACAGCTATATTCATGCTGAGGGTGTGAGGAGCTGCTGTTTTCGGTAGCATTTAGCTGCGACGCGCACAATGTTGGAGGCAGCGCGTGGCTCAAACACCTTGATGTCGTCCAAAAAAGATGACATGAACTTGTTTGTTCCCCTGTCAACTGTCGTGGCTGATATTTTTTGAAAATCCGGCAGAAATGCTACACTAATCGACTCAGAAATACTTTGTAGAGAGTCAGTTGGAACGAAAGACGCCATGTTTACACATAGAAACTAAGCTCCGCGAGGCTTTGTTTGTGAGACGTGCAGCCACGTGGGACTGTCGAGGGGCGTTTCTGGGCGGGGCTTGGTAAGGTCCATAGAGTGTCATTTGCAAAGTCAGTCAAAAATTAACAGCAATAATTTGGGTTATGTAGCCCGTCTTAAGAGGAAAAAGTTGTTTTCTCCATGTTTGTCCGTCAGTAATAAACATCAGTTCCACACTAAATATTTAATCAGAAAGAAAGCAGTTAGCATTTAGCTAGCAAGCTCAGGGCTAAATATTTAGCAAATTAACTAAACGTTAGTTCTATATCACGAGACAGAGCTTTTATTTTGGTAGTCCACTTCTGGTTATCGGCAAGTGAATATTAGCTAAAATATTTAGCTCAGAGCTAGTTTGTAAGGAAAATATTTACTTTGATGCTAAATATTTAGCTTGATGGAATATTTAGCTTTAACTCAGAGATTTACCAAGCTATTTACATTTTAGCTAAATATTTAGTTTAAAAACTATATTAATTGCTAATAAAATATTTAGTTTAAAACTGTGACATTTCTAAATTAAGGAATAACGTGATAAAAATTTGACTTTGAAAAATGATCCCCCATTTTTCCTTCTTAAGATAGGCTAAGTAATCCAAATCATCCTGCATCAGTTTGTGGATTTAAACTGTGTTAGGATTACAAGATTCCTATTTGTTTTTATGATTTAAAAAACAGATTTAAACTTTGTTGAAATCCATTGATGTGGAAAACAAAATGTTTTTCTTAACATGAGGAGACGTCGTACCGATGAGAGGAGTCCTGAGAGCGGTGGCAGGCAGTTCGTCTGTCAGGTTGACCCTGAAGACGGTGTAGCCCAGCAGAATGCTGATCTTAAAGGCAATTCTCGTTCCGCTGTTCAGAGGCAGGTAGAAACTCACCACATCCACCAGCATGAGGAAGATGCTGGGAATGAGGAGGCCGACCACGTACAGCAGGGGGCGCCGGCGGATCAGCAGCTGCAGAAAAACGTAAGTGCACAGGGTGAGGAGCTGGTGAGACAAGAAAGCGTTGTTCATACTGGATGTGTTCCTCAACTCCTCCATTGCCACATATGTCACTTTCAGTAATAGAGAAACACACAATTTCCCAGTGATTTCCCAAGACAAACTGTAACATCAAAGCACACCTCTGGCTTAAAGTCCAAAGAGAGCAACAGGTTTAAATTAAAATTGCACATATGAAGGTTGGTTGCCTCCTGCAAACCAGTCAGAAATTAAGTAAGCCAAAGTAAAAGTAAGTTTCTGCTTGCAAGAAAATAAAAAAATCACACTGCACAAAGAAAATTTGGCATTTTAGGGACAATGTGTGTCAAAGTTTTATAGTTGTAATGATCAGATTTTGAATTGTAATCTCCTCTGATGTTTTATGTTTTGAGGTTAGAGAGGTGAGCATGTACATGAGCATGATTGATAGCAGTAAGACCCTCCTCCTGGCTCTGATTGGTTGTTTTTGAGTGGTAGGAGATTGATCTTTTCACAGATATGAGATCTTTTCTCTCATATTGCACTGTCACAACATGGTGACAGTTTTAACAAACATATAAAAATCATATATATTTTTAAAGATATGTACTGCAGCTTTAAGCTCTGCCTCACTTGCTTTTCTTAGCAGGACTATGATCCAAAATAATTAAGAAGACCTTTGAGTCTGAAAAAAATGTTGAGTTGCTGAATCAAAGACCAGATCTAAATTTGATTGAAATGTTGCAGCACGAAGTTCCTGAGTTCAAATATTTCTAAACAAACAAACAAAAAAAAAAACAATGATTTTGACCCTATTTTTAAGAAAGGGCCAACCTAAAGCTTTGAGCATATGATCTGAAACTGTGTCAAAAAAAAGAAAAACAGACTAAATTTGTAAGAAGGCCCATTTCTTCCCAGCACTGTATCTTTCATGTGGCACAGGGACCGAGCTGCCACCAGCCGTACAATAACACAGTGAGCCATGAAATGCTCCATTACTGAGAAGCCTTCGTTCTTTGAGCTGAATAAACAGCCGCCCTCCCTGCTCTCCACCTGCATTGGGCTATGGAGCCATTTTGCTCTCGACTAACAAGAGGTCCATTGATCAGGCAGCCACTGAGACAGTCTCATTATGGTTGCTCACCCTGCCCTGTCTATCAGCTCCTCTCTCCATCCGTCTCTTTGCTCGCCAGAAGCCGCTGCCACCGTTTCATCGTTTGGAATTAACTCCGCGGCTCAATCCGTGAAGGTCGCAGCCAATTGCTTCACGCTTTTACACTTTGCTACACGGTTTTAAAGGGCCGCGGTTTACGACGAGCCATCAGTCCTCACACCGCATTTACTCCGTCCATATGCAATAACCATTAACTTAAGATTAAATAAGATTTATTTTTTTATGTGAACCATTTTATTGTCCTCCTTTATAATTACTTTCATAAAAATGGTTTTCTCAGGGTGAAAATGTGTGTGTTCAACATACGTTGAACTGGATCTGAGCATAGTCGGCGTCGTCTTGGCGGATCTGCCAGTACTGCGATGGAACGGACAGCAGTTCCCACTCGCCATCATTCATGAACTCCCTCTTATCGCCTGCAATGGCCTCTGCGCTCCTCCACAGAGCCAGGTCGATTTCTTTCACTGCCGAGAGAGATAAAACAGGAAGGAGAATAAAACCAGAGGCGGCAAGATGGGAACCCAACAACAGGACGCAGGGAAAATTTATTTTCTCTACTGTGGCCTTTGTTTTGTTGCAGACTGCACCAACGAGCTTGTGGAATTAGGCAAAACAATTTAATTGAGTTGGAATATGTGAGACGTGTTATTGTGCTGTAACATGTGAAAGTTATATCATATAATAACATATAACACCTGTTTTTAACTCCATAGAAATATTTAAAAAAATGGAAATACTCGAATGTCTCGTTGTACATTGTACCTTCACATGTGTTTTTACATCACTTTAACATGTGAAACCGCTTGCAAAAGCACATGGCACACATTTGATGTTTCACATCAAATGTTGTGAAACATTTGATTCAACATCAAATGTTGTGTAACATGTGATTACACATCACATGTGTAATCACATTACACATGTGATGTGTAATGCTTACACATCACATGTGTAAGCATTACACATGTGATGCTTACCACATGTGTAAGCATCACATGTTTTTCTTTTTTTTTCCCAAAGGTCTTCCTGTCTGTTGGGTTCCTTTGTCTCTGTTCTTCTCTAACAAACATCTGAGGGTAAAAACAAGTGCATGCCACACTTTTCAGATATGTAGAAAATTCTAGAAACCATGAATACGTTTCCTTTTTGCTAATTTATGTTGTCATATAAAAACCCTAAAAACATGCTGAAGGCCATAGTTGTGATCTTTGAAATGTTCTGGATCTAATTTAACCTTTTCAAGGTACTGATGATTGAATAAATATTTAAAATAAAAAATAAAAAACGGAAAGCCTTTTGACTCGCCTCGCTGTGTTGCACCTTGGATTTGTACCTAAAACTTTGGCATCTGTGTTCTTTACAGTCGTGTTGTTTGACTGTTAATATGGTTGATGTATCTTTCATCTTCCAGACATCGTGTCCCATCTGTTAGCTACAGGAGCAGAAGCTGGAGGCCAACCTGAGTGAAGCCAGCTGCGAAAGGTGAGGCTGCAGTTCTGCTTGTCAAAAGGAAAGGCGTACATCTCCAAGCTGCATGCCAGCACCGCCTGGATCGGCCGGTAGTTCCTCACAGAACCAGACGAGTTGACGTAGACGTAGGGGATGGGAGGAGACTTTCCCTCTTCCACACTAAAAAAGACACATGAAACAGAGGAATTGTGCTGATTAATCATCCACATCACATTTAGTTTTAGTTTAAGGTTTAGGCTGGGTCTCTGATTCTAATGTCCAGGGCCTGCTGCAGCTGATTTACCCTTGGAGTTTCCTGCAAACTGCCACCAGACAGTAGAAGGACAATTTGCTCTTCTATTTCATTTCTGAAAGTAAAAACATCACTGCTGAGTAACTTAGATCAAATCTAAATATTTCTTTTAAATATTTAGTAATTTGAATACAAATATAATAACAGGATTTAAGAAATAAAACGATGCCTTAAATGTGTTGACATTTTTACTAAACTCACAATATCAAAAATTTTGATCAAAATTTGATGTCTTAAAATTTTCAATAAAAATAAACTACACAATTGGAATATTGCATAAAACTAACTTTAATAACAATCGATTTTATATTAGTATGTAACATTTAGGTTTGAATGAAATAAATTATACGAACATTAAAATTTTGTTATTGTACAAATGTATTTGTAGTTTTATTCAAATCACTATGTAGTCTTTGTAAATGTTTGTTAATTTAATGAGACCATGAAATGTGCCACTTCTGGAGGAGCTATTTTATATTTCTTGTATCTTGTATTTAAATTTAATCAAAGTGCTTAAGATTGTTGACAATATCTCTGCATCTTCTCAAAATGTCCACAAACACATTAATCTTTTATTTTTGCTCTGTTTACTAAAAAAAAAAAAACTCCAAATAAGTTTTAGATTTTCCACAGAAAGTCTCTCCTAATTTGCACTATTGCTGGAGCTTCTTTTATGTCACTAAGCAATGTTTAAGCCTTTTTCACATACATTTTGCATTTCAAATGAACATCGCTTCAGTTCTGGACATTAGAATCAAGTCACATTTCATTGATGCAAACAGATATCTTCTTAAGATATTCTAAAAATTGAACTATGTAAGAAAAATATAAATATAATTACTTATAATGACGAGGAGCAGAGATGCACAACAAGAATATTCCTCTTACAATTCAGTGACGATGATGTCAGGCACCCAGATGGCGTCAGAAGAGAGAGAGAGCTCAGTGATGCCATCAAAGTCCTCCGGGTCCCAAACGAGGAACTCATCCCTCCAGATCTGACAACAGCCAATTTATGTTAAAGCCTGGCAAAATATTTACTTTTCTAAACCTAACAATGAGAAACAAATTAAACAGTTAAGAGAACATCTACCTGTCTGTACCAAATGCTTGTAGTAATGCTCTGGGTCTTTCCATCCTGGAAAACAAACAAACAAAACCGCTCAGTGGTTGTCGTTATAGATTATAAATTAAGTTAGAGGTTGACGTGATTTAAAAAAAATGTATTAACAACTGAAGCATTATGACGGTTGATTAGATTTAAACATTCCATGTCACTTTTACTGAAGTTGTGAAATTGAGACCAAGAGTTGCTTTCTAAAAAAAAAGAAAAAGTTCTAGAACTTGGGGTTATGATTTCTGAGCTACAAGGTTACTGCAGCAAAACATTACTACTACTGTAAGAGAATCAACAGACTGCTTTGTGAAACTTGCATGAAGATTTAGAGGAGTCTATTGTGTTATGAAATTTACAGGCTATTTTCTGTAATTTATAGGTATACCTTTTCAGGCATTTTGGTGATTTTGGTTCCTCCAGTTAGCAGGTTAACCATAGGTTTAACAGAATATCCACACTAGTGTAACAGAAATCTACAGATTAGTTTCTGAACCTTAATGGTTACCTGCTGCTTACTCAAAAGATTACTTTTGAATAATCCGAAGTTACTTTTGGTTTCTAGTAAAATCAGTCTATTAGAAAGTAAAGTTAATGGCTACTTGCTGGTTACTCAAAAGGTTACCATCACTGAACTTAGAGGTCACTTTGCAGTACACAAAGGAATTTTGTCAAAAACCTGCAGGCCACAATAATTGAGAGAGCAACATAAGCTAAACCTGTTGAAGTGGCATACCACATCGAGGACAGACTGTAGTATGAGGTCTATGTAGACTGTAGTAGAACTGGTCCAGTTGTGGACGGGTCGAACTCCACAGTCATATTTCCTCAGCAGGGTTCTGGTCAGCTGGTTCAGAGTGGATCTCTTTGGCTTCTCTGGCACACATTCAGTCAAATTAACTATAAAACAAAATATATATACTGATAGCTATAATAAATCTTCATCTGTTATAATGGTACATGTGGTTAGTTACTTTGAATGGTCCCAATTTGAAAAAGCCTTCATAGGAGAAAGAAGTCTTGGCCATTACTCATGTTCAGAACTACAACTGAGATATTGTTGTAAACTTCATTCATGCTAAAAAAAACCCTCCACTCTACAATAGATTGCTAAAATTTAACTGCACTAGAAGGTAAAACGTCTTGCTTCTGTAGCTTTAGGCAAATTAAAATGAAGTAATATAATAATAATATATTCTTGGTTGTGCTTTCTGCTTATTAAACTGCAATGAAAAAGCACAGCAGCTCAAAAGAAATAATTATATTACTTTAATATTTATATTTATGACTTGAAGCACCATGTAACTGCTTAAAGTTACAATATGAAGAAAATGTTCTTTAACTTACATTTCTGTGTGGAAACTAAGCATCTAAAATCTAACCGATAAGTACTAATTTCTACAGCCTCAGACCTACAAATTGTAAAATACAGTCTTACCTGATAAAAACAATACGATCCAAACCAGAATCATCGTGCCAGAACCAGCCGTCCAAAAGCCGTCCAAATATCCACAAAAACGTTCAGCTGTATCTGAACTGAGTGGCGTTCAGGAACAATATGCGGTGTTATGCAGACATCTTGGTTTGGTATTGATTTCCCACAGCGCTGGTAAGATGATATGAATGATAGTGGAGCGTGCAGAAGAGGAAAAAAAATAACAGGTTCTGCTGGTTCAGTACCATAGAAACTAGTAGGGTCATTTAGGAAGGTGCTTGTGCAGATGTTCTTTTTAACAATAACAAATTAGGAGTTGAACAGTAGAGCTAAGAAATACTGTTATTCAGATATCTTCACACAGAACAGACTAAGTCAATCTGTTCTGTGTGAACAGAACAGATTGTTCTGTTCAGATTGTTCTGTTCACAGAACAGAACAGATTGTTCTGTTCTGTGTGAAGAACAGAACAGAACAGGGAACCCTGGTTCCTTTGGGAACCCTGCACCCAAAGGTGCAGGGTTCTTTGGACCTTCCACAATGGTTCCTAATAATTTGGTTAAAAAATAAAAAGGAACCAGCTAAATAAATATAGATATAATAACAAATTCAGGTTTGACCATTTTTTTCCCTGCAATGCTTGCATTGAAATTCCATAAAGAATGACACTGTGAGTACCACTAATATGCTTTTATATCTATTTTTCCTCGTTATTAGGTTGGAATCTATGTGCTTTTTTGGTTTTTCACATTACTCTGTTGTTTATCTTTATTTTAAAACCTAAACACAGAGATAGAGTGGAGGTTCTTTAAAATTACAACAAATTTCCTAAAGTAGATATTTATCTAATATGTATTTTTCCAAAAAGTTATATGACATTATTTTTTTTTTTATGTTTGACCTGAGATCAAAATGGCTCTTCGGGTTATAATGGCGAATGTTACTGGACGATTTTAATTGAATTTCAAGATTTTGTTTTTTTGGTTTTTGTTTTTTTTCTCCCATTTTGATCTAAGCACATTTATATTGCATTATTTTCTGTGTCTATATCGGCCGATTTTTTCCCCTCTTTTACTCTTTAAACTTGTCTGATAGAGGATTCAACATCTTTATGTGTAACAACGAAGCAGGAACAGAAAAACATCCTTTCATATTAAGAGAACCCGGTATGTTAGCGGGCCGCGCTGCCTCTCTATGGCCTCCAGAACCTAAGTAAGCTGCTTCTTATAGGGTTACTGGGTTGTCAGTGCGCGTGTCCTTCCTCGCGCGCCTTCTAAAGAAAGCGCACCGCAGCTGGTTGCTCGCTCTCGGCGCGTGACAGATGGAGTCGATTTGAACGACGGAGAGAGTCTGTCGCGAGCACTTTTTGGAGGGGAAAAGACATAAATAAATCCAGATTTTCATTATTATTAATTTTAATCTGCAATGAGAGCTGAACAAAGTGAAAATGGAGAAAACTCAACGAACTCGGTGAGAAAATGATGGAGACTTTGATTAACGTCTACTAACGTCAACACGTCTAACTCCACTCAGCCTTTATTCAACAAATTTAACTTTCTTCTTTGTTTAATTTACTAAACTAATATTAAAAATAAAATGTTCTCATCTGGCATGTGTTAAACATGTATGCCTAGGGCACTTAGGTTATATTTTTGGTCAAGTCTTTTTTAAATGTAGATGTCAGTTCAACGTGTGGACTGCTGATATCTGGTGGCTTTTTTCCATTGTTAAATGACAGTCATTTTCAGAGAGTCACGTTTAAATTTAAATCTGATTCAACTGTCGTCCATTACTGTCATTACTGTAATAAACAGATCATTTATTGCTGCTCAGTGCATGAAGCAATCTACTTGTGTGGTGTTTGAATGCAGCCTATGGATAGTTTAACATGTGTTGTTTAAGGTGTGGTTAAAAAAAATGAAAGGTTCACTTGCATTACTGGTGTTTGGTTGTTGGTGGTGTGTGTCTGGGAGGATAAAAGAGGCACCCTGGTGCCCAGTGGCACAGTGAGCAGAATGATAAACAGAAGCCTGTGCTATCCATGTCAGTACCCTAAAATAGAGGCAAACCAAGTGGGTCTCAGATTGCCCCCTGGGCTCCATATAAGTCTGGTCAGCCTGGTCCTGGCTTCCTCTCTGTGTTAGAGAGAGAGAAAGAGAGAGAGAGAGAGCTATACAATGACATGAGCACCTGCTGCCGGGACAGCCAGCTTTATTTAGTGCCTCTTGCTGTGCAGAATTAGGTGATTTATTTTTAAATTGAGTGCATCTCTTAGGTTCCTGTATTATGGTTTGTGTTTGCAAAGGTTTGAAGATGACTGGAAGTCAGGCTCAGAACTTTAAGAACAAAATAAACAGGTGTGAAATAATGAATTTATCAGCACTGTGATAACTCAGTTTGTTCTGTGCTGTGCTGCAGGTAGCAATGATGCCTTTCCTTGGTTTGAATCCAGGTTTGGTCTGTATGCATAAAGGTTTCATTGGTTCTTTGTTCTTTTCCAGGTGTAACAAAGGTCATTATGGCCAAAATTCTTCAGTTATTCTTCCATCAGACAATAAGACTCAATTTGCAAACTGTGGTCTGGGTTTCTATGTTGATTCAGGAGTAATGGCTTCTTTCTCTCCGAGTGGCCTTTCAGCCTATGCATCTTTATCTGCGCCTCCATTTAACTAAGATATTGTGAATTATCCTATCAGAACCTCATAAATCTGTTTGGACTTTCCAAAATAGTTTAAAGGCATATTTGCTAGAAGATTAATTTGAAGAAAATGATTAAAAAAAAAAACAAAACAAAAAAAAACATCAGACCTAAAACCAAAAAGAGCTCTGAGTAAAAGTGTAATAATGAGGGGGAAAAGGAAAAATATGACAGTGGATGTAAATATTTGGTTTCAACTTCCTTTCTCTTCCCAGTTGTATTTTCTACGTCGTAAAAATTGTTTTTAGACTTTTTGAGGGACTTTTTTTCAAGACTTCAACTACTTTTTTCACTCCAGTATGTGATAAAGGAATATTTTTTTTAGCTGCTTAAATCTGATCCTTAAATCCTTCAGGCATAGCACAACCTCAAAACGCAAGGGATGATATTGCATTGCGTCAACATGTAAACAAATATATCTAATTTCTTTATTTACTATTCAAATATTGTGTGAGACGTGATTTGTGGTCAGGTCTAATGATTCCTCAGAGTGTTTCTGGACTTGTGCTCTAGTGGTGCAAGAAAAAACTCAAGTTGTTTTCTGTGAACAGCTCAAAATGCTGATGGAGCAGCTGAAGGAGATCACTGGCATCCAGGACCAGCAGGTTCTCTACAAAGCCCTGAAGGTAACACACACACACACACACACTGAGCAGCAGTTAGCAGGGTACTTCCTGGGTTTTGTCTAGTTCAAATTCCGGATCTGATCAGTGTATACAGCCAAAGGATTCGGGCTTCTTTAGTAAGACTATCAGCATCTGTTCTTAACTTGATCATTTCCTCCCTCAATCTACAAAAGTCTTCCAGATTTGAGAACATCTCACAACCTTCTTTAGGTTGCAAAATCTGGACATCTTGGATCTGCAGTACGTTGGAAATTTATTTGCAGAATGTTGAATCAAGCAGAAACTGGGTTCAAACCAAGTAGTTGCAATAGAAACGATGTTTGTCTTGCCTTACTGGAGTCTTTTTCTGGGAAGGTTTTCTCTGTTCTCTCCCCTTCAGGCTAGCCAGGGGGATGTCGGACATGCTGTGGGACTACTGACCACCCAGACTGTGGAGGTTCAGGACTCTGCAGAGCCACAGGAGTCCGGCACGTCTGCAGAGACCTGGGACAAACAGAGAGGTGCACTGCGGCAATATCTGACTGGAAAGCATTTAGATGTGCCATCGTGCATGTTTTAATTTATAACAGTATAGGAAGGCAGAATGAAGGATGATGGTGATATAGTAACTGAAATACTATAAGAAATTTATCAACTTAAAAAAAAAGATTGAAAGCTGTAAGTGATATTTATAAGGTTACTTCTTATTTTTGTAAATTGACCAATAACCTCTGATTTCAAACAGAGATGAAGAACACAACATTTATAAACTTATAAACTGCAAACTGCTCAGAAAGGCCACACTTTTCAGATGTCATGTATTATTTTTCTTTAGCTTTAAATTATATGTTGTTTTGTGTTCAATTGTCATGTAAAATCTTAATAAAAGACATTTCATTTGTGAGATAATGTGAAAAAGAGGCATGAATGTGAGGCACAATATTTCAACCAGTTTTGTAGGTAATAGTGTAAAAACAGATTCCTTAGTAAGATACATTTAAGTAAATGCTTGTAAAATTAGTTTTTAAAACTAAACAAACATGAAATGCATAAATGCATATGTTGGGTCTAAGTTTACCTGATATTTCTTGGGTTTTTTTAGGACTTCCTAAAGATGAACTGCAGACAGCCATTGAACTCAGCCTGCAGGAATCCCACAATGCAGAGCAAGAAGAGCGTGAGTTCAACAGGTAGGATGACAGACGTAGATTCCCCTGTTTTCAAGTTTAAATACAGCTGAGATAATGTCCACTATGACAGGACGCAGCTGCTACGAAGAATTATACAACAAAAAAAGCGTTAGGCAGCAAATACCAAGAGAAAGATCATTTGTAAGCTGTATTTGTATAATTAGTACTGCCTGTAGACAAATGTCTGGACTGTCCAAATAGAAATATTTAATCATCTTTTTTACAGCTTTTTTAAAAGAGCCTGACTAAAACTACCTGGGTGTCAGACAACATCTGGGTCTCATTATGTGTCTCTGCTTATTTCTAACCCCAAATGAGCAACTTCATGTTCAAAAACAAGCCCAAAAAACCGCAACCGGGGACTTTAGAAAAAAAAAACAAGCCCAAAGTCACTTATAATCATTGGACTTGACAGAAACTCAAAATAGTTCCTGATTGTCCAGCAACAAAATGTGCATCTCTCTCCTTCCTCCATTGTTTATGTTTCTGTCGCTGCTGATACTGTCGTACTGTGGTCGCTCCTGAAGACGCATAAGAAATACAATGAAATTACAAAATAAAATAGTAACAAACAGTGACTTGGATAAGTAACTTTAATCTGATTGCTGGATTTGAAATAGAAACGTGTTAGATTACTTGTTACTGAAAAAAGTGGTCCGATGTCAGTAATGCATTACAAAGTGACGCGTTACTGACATCAATGATCACAGTACATAGTACTCCAATTTCCTAGTCTTATATATTTGTTTATTGAAAATTTTGGCAGGATCTGTCCTCCATAGATACGATCTAATGATGTGAAACAATCTCTTCTCTGTTTAAGGTATTTTATAGCCTTCCTGTATTTAATATAGCCGTCAGTCTGGTGTTTTCATAAAGAGAATTTGATGTCCCACAGAGCTCTGGAAGCCAGCGCTGAAGAAAATGCAGCGCGAATGAAGAAGAAGAGATGTGAAGCACAGAGTGAGATGTGCAGCCCTGCAGACTGGATCCGTCAGGATGACTGGCCCGTCGGCATACGCAACGTAGGAAACACCTGCTGGTTCAGTGCTGTCATCCAGGTGAGAGTAAACACCTCACGTTACGTTTGAATCATTTCTGTAAACCAGAAGCTTGTAGTGTGCTGAAGCTCCTACTGGGCGTCTGTACTCCATGTGGCAAAGTGCTGCACAACTATTCAACTTAATGGCTCAGCTTTGCAGAAATTCTGTAAAAAAATAAAAAAATAAAAATACAATATACAATTTTATTTCATTTATTTAAAAACAAAACCTGAAAGTGATTTACTCCCCATTCACTCTAATAGGTTCAAACTACTTTCCACAATGAGTTCAACAAAGTATTGCACATGAAAAGTAAAATAAACACTCAAAACAAAAAGCATAAATACCTCAGCCTCAGAAATATCTGGTAAAATGTTTAAAAAGCCTTTAATAAAATTGTTTTTTTGCAGAGGCATGAACCAATCTTATAATTTCATTTTAAAGGTGGGAAAAATGATTCTACTTCCTTTAAAATACATGCACCTAAGGTATTTTATCGTTTATGCTTTCATTAAGTTGACCTGTGTATCTAGGGATATTTTCTTTGTGAAATAAACATTTAGCTAGCTAATTAAATATTTAGTTTGAAACTGATATCTATAAATCTTTTCATAGGATAAGCCTATGAAAAGATTATGAAAAGAATACAGATGTTTACTGTTGCACTGACTCACCACCAGGAGTTTATACTTTGCAAGGTCCAGCTTTTATTTTAATAATCCACTTCCAGTAGTGGAATTTTTAGTGAATATTTAGTTTAGAGCTAAATATTTAGCTTGCTTACTAACTAAATGCTAACTGCTTGCTTGCTAATTATGTGTTTAGTTTGAAACTGACATTTTTATGTGAAAAATATAGGTTTGAAATTTTAAATATTAAACCTCCATTTCTTTCCTCTTATGAGAGGCTAAATAACCAAAATTATTCCTGTTCATTTTTACTGTCACTTTTCTGAATGGAAGCACAACACACACCAGCACCATCGTATATTTGTGTTAGCAGGGAGCAGAATGAATGTAGATACAGTTGTTCAAATATTGAAACAAGCTTTTATATTTCTGTTTCTGCTTCTTGCCAAATTTACGAGTCTCCCAGATCCTTCAATTTATTACTGCTGTTTAGCGAGGTCCAATGTGACTCCAAAGCAGCGTCAACGACGTGGCTACAAGGGGATGTTGCTCAAATTTCCTCCTCATCATTATTTCCTGCTAAAGAGGTTAAAAATCGACCTGAAAAACAAACCGGAGAGAGGAGGGGGGCAGCCTTCAGCTAAATCAGAGCAAACAGTTTTTATCTCAGCTGCTAATTGTGTTATAAGTCCATTCCAGACTGAAGCCATGCAGGCCTATCAGGTGGCCCGACAGAAACCAGAACCCTCTCTGAGGTACGCAACCTCTGTGGTTAATTGAGCGCGGAGCAATGCGAGGACGTCCACAGCAGACAGAGACAGGAGAAGGGGATTGTTTGTGTCTGTTAAACTGAGATATGCTTCTGTCTCCATTTAAACGTCAGGCGGTATTATCTGAGGAAGTGTTGTTGGAATACTAATGCTCTCCTTTTTTCTGAGTTAACACCATTTCCTCTGGTTCAGCTCAAAGCTGAGGGACTGCAGGATTCAATGGGCGGCTCATAAATTACATGAGATAAACCATAACTGAATTTTCCTCTCTAATGGGAACGCTTAGAAGCATTCTCCACTCACCAGGTTATCATGGTATCGACCACAGTTATCCTGTAACAAACAAGTAAAACTCTTTGACATTTGTCACAAAACATTATCAGCAATGAAACAAAACGTCCTGTGTTAATAGAGTCATATTTTACAAAATGTTCTTTATTATCCACATCTGGCACAAACTTTAAGGTTGATTCAGGGTGCATTCACACATCCTGTATAATCCCCTTTAATCCAACTCCAGTCCATTTATCTAGAAAGTCCAGTTGGTTGGGGAGGCATGAATGCGTAGTCAAACTCAAAAAAGCGAACTCTAGTCTACATACAAACCTCGGTCTGAGTTCGAACTTTGGTACAGTTTGAATGCATACTCAATGGGATGTGGCTTTTGGCATTCCTGCAGCCTACAGCCAGGGAATTCTGGGTAAATATAACCAAAACAAACACAAGAGTCTGGGGGTAATGGGAGAAATGACTCATGGTCTTTTGAAAAAGACAAAAGCGAAATCCTACAACCGCTAAAATCTGATGCCACTCCATTTTTTATCTTTTTTACATTTTGTGAGAAAGAAAGTTGTGCTCAGTGTCTTCTTCAGAGGTTTTCATGTTGTGCCCTTCAGTTGTTCTTGGTGCAACACCACCACAGGTGAGGAGGAGAACAGGTTTTTTTAATTGGTTTGGTTTGTTTGACAGTGCAGTGAGAAAGCCACCCCCAGCAGCTGAAAATCTAACAAATGTTGCAATTTTAGTCCCCAATTAAACCAAATCTACCAGACTGTCAGGAGTGAAAAGATTGTTAAATTGCTTGTTCTGTCATCTTGTTGCAGTCACTCTTCCACTTACCTGTGTTCAGGAGGCTGGTTCTCAACTACCATCTGTCAGAACGAATTCTGGAGAAGTGTAAGAGCCATGCTGTGAGTAGTTAGCTTTCTGCTACATATTTCCTTCCTGCAGGCAAAATGTGACTGGCCATGGCAAAACCAGGAACACGTTTCCCTGAGGGCATCTTGAGTTATTTAAGATTCTGAAAGTGTAGATTCTAACCTTTCTTTCACTAGTATATTCAGGAAAAGAAACTTTATTTTCCCAGAAATTGGTAGTTATCATTTTTCCTGGTTTTTTCTCTGGCCACTTGTTCCTGGATTTCCTGTGACGCGTCACAACTGTTTTTTTGTATATAAATTATCCTTAAAATGACCTAAATTTCAAAAGCATTGTGACAGTTTTTGAGCTGATGTTTGACCGAGACTTTCTGACGACAGGACAAGAGGAACATTGCTTTCATGCAGGAGCTGCGGTGCCTGTTTGCCCTCATGGTGGGATCCACTCGCAGGTTTGTGGATCCCTCTGCTGCGGTGGAGTTGCTACGCGACGCCTTTCGGACCAGCGAGGCTCAGCAGGTACAAAACACAGCTCTTTCCAGCTCTTTCCTTGAAACAGGATAGCTGAAGAATCCAACCCACTTGTTGATGAACAAGTGTTTCATAGCTCAGTCACACTGAGCAGAGACTGTCCAACAACACCTCATTATCAGCTGCAGACCAGTTTAGCTTCCCTGAAATATGGATCCATTGCTGCCAGGAATTTATGAATGTGCAGCTGTGACACGTAAACAGTCTCAAGTTGTCAGATTGAGAAATAAATGTCAAAATTAGATGCAAATTTCAAATTTAAGTTCACCTCTGAGTGCGGCTTAAATGGAAAAATAAAGGGTCCAGAGTGGTCTAGTCAAAGTCTACACTCATGACGTACCTTTACACAGGTTGTTTGTGCTGTGGAATCCTCCATTGTGGTTGAATTAAAGCGGATGGCTGGACGGATGGATGTTTTGTTGTTACAGACAGTTAAATGTCTTCGTCTGCTACTTTCAGGATGTCAGCGAATTTTCCCACAAATTGCTCGACTGGTTAGAAGATGCCTTTCAACTGGCCGCCAACGGAAAGTAAGTCATTAGTTAAAGCTGTCAGCAGCTGCTTTTCAATTGCAAATGTGCACAAAACCTTGTCAAGATTGTGTTAATGATGACAAAACATAATTTTGCAATTATCGTGTTTCCATTAAATAAGAAATGCAGCTATAATCTCAGGTGAATACATTAATTTATAAAATAAGTCATTAAAAATCATGGATGTGATGGATGTAAACATGTAATTCAGGCATGGTGCTACGCTCATCATCTATCAGTCATCAGAAGAGATGTTGGTGTCTTAATCAGGCTTAGGGGGGACAAGCTCAGCCTACTTGGGAGCTGCTATGCATGCAGCAATTTAGGAAAATTGTAGTCAACACTTTTAAATTAGAGCTACGGATTCAACCTTCTGGTGAAGTCACCTGCACATTCTCCAAGGAGGTTGCTTCTGTATACAAACTAGTGTGACTTCTGTCATTCAAAGAGTTTTCACTGAAGTTTTGCAAAAATATACCAACTTTTAGGGAAAAGTTTTTATCAAAAAAATTAAAAACTTTTTTCAAAAGTGGCATGTTTTCATTAATCAAATTTATTTTGGCAATTCCAGTTTGGAAGCTGAGCTAGTAAAGCAACTCACTCTGAAAGAATATCAATACATGCAGAACTGAGGAGGTGAAATCTCATTATCTGAGAAAGATTTTGTGCAAAAAATGTAATGAAGATGTTTCATGTAACACAAAGAGCTATCCTAATGGCCTTAAAAGGAAGCAAAATAGGTCACATTTAACTTTTTATGAATCAACGTGTAAATATAACATCCATCTTTATGTTCAGGAACGCAGAAGACAAGCAGCAAAACCCAATGGTTCAGCTTTTCTACGGCACCTTTGTGACGGAGAGGCGACATGAAGGTGAGTGCTTTACGACTCTTCATCCTGCCGTCACCCACCGGGGTTCCGTCTCATTCCAATCTGTGTGGTTCGGTTCAGGGAAGACGCTGTACAACATCGAGCAGTTTGGTCAGTACCCTCTGCAAGTCAACGGCTTCAACAACCTGGACGAATGCCTGGAAGGGGCGATGGTTGAGAAGGAGATCGAGTCGCTGCACTCGGACCATGCCGTAACGTCTGGCCGAGAGGTGAGCGGCTCGAAATAAGTCAAAGTATTAAATTCTGAATATTCCGAAAGTTTCTGTCTTCCTTCTAAGGATCTTTGTGTCTTTTCTGACTTGCAGAGGTGGTTTAAAAAACTACCGCCAGTCCTGACCTTTGAACTTTCTAGATTCGAGTTCAACACTCAGCTCGGGCGTCCCGAGAAGATACACAAAAAATTAGAGTTTCCACAAATTGTTTACATGGACAGGTAATACAAAAATCAGATTTAATCTAATGAAAACTTTCAGAAATATCTTAATCTGTGCCTCACTAAATTTGAATTTTAATAATTCAATCCAAAAGGGAAAAATAATAAACAAATCATATATTACTCTCTGTAAAATGTATATATAAGTTGAAGAAATTAGATAAAACAACTTATTTATGCTATTTTTATCAACTGAGATACACATGCATGTTTTATTTCACAGATATCTTCACAAAAACATAGAACGGACCAATGAGAGGAGAGGAGAAGTGAAGAAGCTCAAGGAGCAACTTGCCACACTTCAACAGAAACTTGAGTGGTAAGAAACTGAGGAGTTCAATAAAAACATCAATTATTAGTATTATTATTATTATTATTGCAGAAAACAAAGGCTAGGTACACACAGCAGCCAAATGCAATCCAAATCTGATTTGAATTATAGAACTGAACATCAAGATCTGCTGAATGAAGATAGCCAAAGAAATAAACTTAGTTTTTGTTAACAATGATTAGAATGGGAAACAAGACACATTAAAGGGAGAATAAAAAAGTAAGAACTGAAGACCAAGCAACCTTCAAGCTGAGAAACTAAACATCTGAACAAAGTCTTTACCTAAATGTGTTTTGTTTCTGGTCTAAGTTATAAAAACTATGGCTCTGGACCGATGAAGTACCCTCTGGCCGACATGCTCCAGTTCGTTCTGGAGTTCGCCACTACCAAACCCACCAGCGTTTCCCCGGCTGAAGATCCGAGACTCACCACATCTTCCCCTCCTACTGTGAGCCACCCGCTGTCCGACGCCATCGCCAAAGACAGCAGGTTCCTTTGATATTTGACGTGTTTTGATGATTATGATTATGGCACTCGTCACAATGTGATGTTTGCTATTGGTTTTTCAGTGGGTTGTTCTATGATGTTTTTATGACTTTTTATATTTGCGTTTTTATGATGTAAAGCACTTTAAACTGTCTTGTTGCTGAAATGTTCTGTTCAAACATATTTAACCAACATAAAAAGATATGGCGTGCTGGATTTGGCCCCTGAGCTTTGAGTTTGACATGTGAATGAGTCTCGAGCCATTTTTACTTAAATTCTTGTTTCCATCAGTGAACCTGGAGATAAAGACTCATCGGACAGCCTGGTTTCCAGTGTTTCCAACTGCCAGCAGACGCCCATTTACAAGCCCTTCACCCAGTGCAAACACCCGACTGACTGCCCGCCCCACCCTGCACCTCACAGCGCCACAGAAGAAGAGCTGCACTTCGTAAAGACCTGCCTGCGGCGCTGGAGGACTGAAGTAGAGCACGACATAAACGGTACGCCAACGACACAGAAGAAATAGTTTTTAAATTTCTTTATCAGAGGGACAGTTTTGTAAATTTGGTTTCCATCACGGCTCCGTGTTGTTTCTGTGTTCCAGAGCTAAAGACCAGCATAGACAAACTCACTCAGACACTTGAAGGCATGTACTCAGACAACAGTCTCTGCCAGGTGACACTTCTTTTCACTTCATTTTCTGCATGGGTACAAAAAAACACCTCACTGGTTTCCAGAAGTATTCACACCTCTTGAACTATTTTACTTTTGTCACATTACAACCTCAAATTTTAGTGTATCTAATTGGGTTTTCAGTGGAAATCCCAACTGAGCACCTCATCCTTACAGTAAAGCATGGTGGTGGCAGCATCAGCATGTGGGATTGTCTGTTTTGGATGGATAGAGTTGATGGATGGAGCTAAATGCCTTAAACATACAATCAAAGCTACAGTCCACTGAAATAAGAGAATGGACATCCAACTTTAAAAAATTGAATTAATTTGTTGCATTTAAAGGAATTAACTTTGTGAAACTTAAGTTATTTACATTTGTTTAACATAACACCTTAGTGAACTTAATACATTTACATAGATAAACTTGATTTGATGTAACAAACTAACACAATTCTTTTTATTTTGGATCACCTGTTTTCTTTTTTCAGTGTGGGATGAATTAAATTAAAGCGTATTTTTGTGTCAGAATAATATGTGTGTGTAATATTTACACTGGAACAGACTATTTGAAATGCAGTATTTGTTCATCTTTATGAAGGAAATGACAAACTGTATGCCAGGCTAATTAAAAAAAAAAAAAGTAAAATAAAATGGTCCTTTCAACAGGTGCCCTACAGACTGCATGCAGTGCTTGTTCATGAAGGTCAGGCCTCAGCAGGTCATTACTGGGCGTACATCTACGACCACGCCAACCAGCGGTGGATGAAGTACAACGACGTCAGCATCACCGAGTCTTCGTGGGAGGAGTTAGAGCGAGACTCATTTGGGGGGATGACCAACGCCAGCGCGTACTGCCTGATGTACATCGATGACCGGCTCCCCCAGCTGATCACAGGTACAACAACTCTCAGCTGTAGCAACACTCATCAGTTCTCCTTTGATTTATATCCCAAAGTTTCTACAAATCCAGCCTTTA
Source organism: Poecilia formosa (assembly GCF_000485575.1). Classification (NCBI taxonomy): domain Eukaryota; kingdom Metazoa; phylum Chordata; class Actinopteri; order Cyprinodontiformes; family Poeciliidae; genus Poecilia; species Poecilia formosa. Next base: position 1,263,478 of record NW_006800082.1, read on the forward strand.
ATTTGAACATATTTTATAAAAATGTCCACTTATTTTGGGGTGTTAAATTAACAGAAATAATTTGGGGGTTTTAGACTGTCATGGTTGCTAACTACACATTTAGTTTAAAGCAAAATATTTAGTTTGCTAAATAAATATTTAGATTGAAGTTAAATATTTAGTTTGTGAACTATATATTTAGTTAACATGCTAAATATTTAGCTTAAACTAAATATTTAGCTTAGCCTGAAGTTGAATATTTAGCTTGCTAAATAAATGTTCAATTTGAAACTAAATATTTAGTTTGCTAGCTAAATATTTTGTATGAAGCTAAATATTAGGCTTGCTAACTAAATATTTAGTTTAAAGCTAAATATTTAGCTATCTAATTATGTATTTAGTTTGAAATTGACATTTATAAATTATTAAATAACATGATGAAAAAATGACTTTAAAATTGGAACCCCACAGTCAGCACCACAGTCTGGACCTTCCACAGAAGAGGTGGAGCAAGGAGCGCCTTCAGAGGCCCATTGTTCTTTCTCTTATGACTAAATAAAAAATTATTGCTGTTATTTTTTTTATCTGTAACTTTACAAATGGCAGCCATAAAATATGAAAACATGTTGTGCTTGTTGAGTGAACCCTCTGTCTAACCACACGTTCCACCCAGAAGACACAGATGATGAGACAGGCCAGGTGCTGCATGGCATGGACTCCCTGCCGGCCGCGCTCAGACGCTACGTTCAAGAAGACAACCGCTGGTTCCAGCAGGAGCTCAGCGAGTGGGAGGAGCAGTTCTGCCAGACCGCCACTCCGCAGGAAGAGTCTGCGACCCCGGTGGAGCCTCCCAGCTCCAGCGTGGAGAACACAGAGCTAACACCTGTGGAGCCAGCACCACAGTCTGGACCTTCCACTGAAGAGGTGGAGCAAGGAGCGACTTCAGAGGCCCGGTCCGGCTCAGAAGAGGAGAAGACTGCAGATTGTGAACCCAGAGAGACGCCTGAAGGTGTGTTACACTAACTGGAATAAGAATAGCAACTATGAGTTTCCATAAAGACCCATTTTGCCTTCAACAATGCAACTATCCACCTTTTTCCTCTTCCAGTACAGATATCTAATAGCCGATACCGATCAGATACAGAAAGACAGCCGAGTTGACTTAAGACCTTTTTAAACAGACATAAATGTACTGAATTACAAATGTATTTGATAACTCTGCACCAGTACAGCACACCTAAATACAGCTATATCTTCATAAGCTCGATTAAACATGCAAAAACAACACAACTTTAATTTGTACAGTAAGCACAATTAATATCCTCACAGCAAATGTAAAATAAATAATGAAGAAACTGACAAAAATAAACAGCAACAAACCGTCTTTCAAATTGTTCAGAAAATGCAATTAGAAATTCTAAACAATTATGCAAAATAAATAGTAAAGCATGAAGTACACTGAAAGTACAAAGCATAGAATTAGACTGAATAGATCTGCCCTTCCAGCACATTGTCAACGACACCCAATTTCATCTAATATCTAATAAAAAAAAAACTTTGCTGATACATGGACTGAATGAAGGCCTCTGTCTGTTTTACTCAGCAGCAGAGGAGTCTGAGATCGTGCCCCCATCTGCGAGTCATGGCTGCCAAGCAGATCCCACCGACACTCCCACAGCCAGTGACACCCTGGAACCGAGCCCGGACCCAGCAGGCCTGCAGAGTCAGGTGGGAAAGTCCCAACACCCTCAAATCCCCCCGGCTATACAGTCCCATTGCTGGTATACCTGCAGACAGGGTGGTTCCTAGGTTTGTGGGGGCCCTAAGCTGGTTTGGGGCCCCTAGTTTATGAAATTACAATGAAGAAATAATTAACCCTTTAGAAACTTGCTCTGCAGCGCTATAAGATATTCAACAATGTAAAGACTTTAGAAAGTATTAAATCATGTCACAAAAGTCCAAAAACTCTAATATTGTTCCTGGTGTCTTTGTCAGACCTCTGGCTCAGATGCAGAGCTCTGTAACCAGGCTGAAGCGTGTGTGCATGGGGAGATGTTGGGACCAAACTCAGAGGCTAACGATGAACCAGGAGCTTCTGGGGAGACTCCCGGACCCGGAGCAGATCCGGGAAACGAGGAGCAGCAGCAGGAGCAGCAGGAGGCTCCAGCCAGGCAGAGGCAGGCGGAGAACGAGGTGTCAGAGGTGGAGATCCCCAACGTGGGCCGCATCATGGTTAGGGCCGATGCTGACGGATACAACGAAGAGGTGAGGAAGTTACAATGTGGAATAAGATTTTTAATCAGGGTAACTCCATGTTAATTTAAGCCATATATGTGGGCCTGATAACCTCTTTCATTCATGATTCAAATGGCTCATTTCTGATAGAATGATTGTTGAGTTTGTGTTTTTGCACAAGATGTGTAAGTTTGAATTAGTGAGAAATAAATGACATGCACAGTTGGTAGAGAGTTGGTAGAGAGGCAGCATGAGGGTCCTGGGTTCGATTCCTGGTCCAGTGTCTTTCTGCATGGAAGTTTGCATGTTCTCCCTGTGCATGGTCGGTTCTCTCCGGGTACTCTGGCTTCCTCCCACCATCCAAAAACATGACTGTTAGGTTGACTGGTCTGTATAAATTCTCCTTAGATGTGTGTGTGCATGGTTGCATACACACATCCTCTGTGTTGCCCTGCGATGGACTGGTGACCTGTCCAGGCTGACCCTGCCTCTCGCCTGTTGACAGCCGAAGATAGGCACAGCATACCTCCTGACCCCGAGGTGATAAGGGTGTAAGAAAATGGAGGGATGGATGGAAATTACATGCAAGCCTTTAGATTTGAATAGAGATCTTAGTTTATGGGGAATTGCTTCTGACTTTCTGAAGTAAGAATATTATTTCTCTTTTTTTACAGGACTGTTTTCATTAAACATCTTTAAAGGTGACACCTAGTTTGTTAAGCATTTGCAATGGTCTCATTTTCATTTCGTAGATGATGCTTACCCCAGCCATGCAGGGTGTCATCCTGGCCATAGCCAAGGCAAGACAAACGTTTGACAAAGAAGGCCCTGAGGCTGGCCTCATCAAGGTAAGATATTTAAATGTTTATCGTCATTCTCCATCATACTCGAATTTGGATAAGAAACAAAACATGCATTCCCACAGGACTTTTTTTGTTTTTGTTTTTGTTTTTAAATAAGTAATTTTTGAAATATCAATGGAAAAGTTCATGCAGTAAAACCTGGATTAAATTATTCAAACACTTCTGTTCTATTAATAATGATAAAGGTTTAGGGTTTCAAATTGTGCATAAAAGTGCAGAGAATTCTTAAACCTGCAGCATGCCGAGACCCTGCATAACTAGTTGTGTTTCCATTAGCCATAGAATTGCACAAATTGAAATTATGAAAATAAATTTGCTTAATGGAAATAAAAGAAAAAAACTCAGATTTCCAATAAAAAGTTTTTGCTCTAGAATGAGGTGGCTTTCCGGCCGTATCAAGATAGATGTACCAAAACAGAGCAGCTATGCATATGTAGCCACCCGCTCCCTAGTATAATGGGCTTCTCGCTCCAATGACTGAATAAGACATCGATGTCTCCCCTGATACATTTCATAACTGTTTACATCCGTTGCTGCCATTATTTTTAATAACTTATTGAGTGAACAAGCTTTTTCAAGTGTGATTTTCATTTCATTTCTTAAACACAGCAATTATGAAATTCTGTTTGTTTGTTGTTTTTTTTACATTAGACAAAGATTTGCTCACATTTGTAAGAGAAAGGCAGCTAGTGACACATGGAAACTCATATTTCTCCATGGTGTTCCAGGCCTTCCATGAGGAGTATTCCCGGCTGTATGAGCTCTCCCAGGAGGAGATCACGCCCCAGGAGGACGCCCGTCTGCAGCACGCTCTGGTTTACTTCTTTCAGAACAAGGCGCCCAAGCGTGTCATCGAAAGGACGCTGCTGGAGCAGTTTACAGACCGCAACCTCAGCTTTGACGAAAGGTGTGCAAACAGAATTAGCTCTTCTTTCAGGGTTATAATTATTCTGGATTTTTCATTATACTTTAGTTTTAATTTTGTTGTAACTTTTTGTTTGTCTAGTTCAGTTAGTTTTAGTTAGTTTTTATGGTGTGTTTGCTAGTTTTTATTTGTTACTGTTACTTAAATATTGTTTAGTTATAGTTATTTTCCCCCATTAATTACAGTTTTCGTTTATTTCAGTAAACACAAAAAGGTTTCCTCAATTTCAGTTTTCGTAATTTCATTAGTTTTAATAATAACTTTGCTGGCTACGTGGGCTTGATCAGAATTTAAATCTCTGTAATAAAAAAACCACACAACTAAAACCCTAATAAAGGAAAAACCTGTCTTTTGATGAAGAGAAATGTTCCTTTGGACACCAAGATTTTTCTAATGTGCCTGTAGCTGAAAACAGCCATATGTCGTTCATCTGCTGCCATCTAGTGTCCAAAGCAGAGACCTACTGGTTGTGAGATTATTTCACCTGCACCACTAAACTCCAGCTGTCCTTCCTGTGCATGCAGGGCCATCAGCATAATGAGGGAAGCCCGAGCCAAGCTTCGCCTCATTAAGCCTGAAGACATGGACATGGAGGAATACATGGTAATGTCGGGTTTATCCAACCCAGTTTGACAATATTTGTCCTTGTTTCTTTTGTTAGTTACTACAAATTAATTAATCATTTGTCTCCTCCAGCTTGTTGATTTCAGGATTTAAGGATTCTTATAATGACTACAGCAGCTAGTTAAAACTGAGTACAAACTCAACTTTAACCTTTTTTTATTGCGCAATAGTTCAAAACTTGCATAAAAAGAGGGTTTCTTTTAACCACAGGATGCATGAGGTTTTGCGCTTTTCAGTAGACTTCTCCTTTTGTGAAACCTGCTGAACTTTCAACAGTAAAACTGCTCCAAAATGCATACAAACAAACAAATTACATTTTTACACCAAGCAAAACCATGGCTACCCAATGCAACTCCCTACTGTTTGTTAATGGTACAAAAGAAGAGGAAGATTAAACAGGCACTGGTTAATGTGTGTGTCTGTGCGTGTGTTTTCTTGCAGCAGTGGCATGACGACTACAGGGACTTCAGGACGGTGTTTGTCTACTTGCTAACTGGACTGGAGCACTATCAGCATGGAAAGTAAGGCAGAATTATCCTCTATTTCTATACTGCGATTTGCAAAAGTATCTTCCCCCTAAAACCAGTTTATTAGTAGAAAACTAGTACTATGAGTGGATGGAAACAAACGCTGCACATCATCCTGAACACATCAACCACACAGTGACAGGAAGCCAGTCAGACTTCAGTAACCCTAGTCATACAGCAAGATCTACAATAGTATGTTTTTAGAGCAATGATTAGAATGGCCTAAACAAAGTCCAGAGCCAAATGAGGTTAAAAACATTTGTTTCAAATTCTCCTTTACTGAATGGCAGTGAACTAAAACAACAGAAAAATGCTCAAAAAAATAAAATAAATGCCTCTGTTAAGTAATTAATTGATGTACTTTAATTTCAATCACAAGAAATGTACGAGTACATTTTTAAAAATTGGAATATTGTTTACAAGTGCAACACTTCTTGCTAGTCATCTTGGAAGAATTCCAAGTTTCTTGTAATTTTGGTGACTGTGGCAGACAGATAAAGAAAACACAAAATTTAGTGTCAGAAAATTAGAATACTATGAAAACTGGGTAACACTTTATTTGAAGGGGGTTGAATAAGACTGTCATGACACTTTCATAACATGTCATAACACCTGTCATGAACATCAATAAGTCTTCATGAATATTTATGACTGTTGTCATAAAGCGTCATTGGTAAATTATGACACTTTTAATACAAAGTTGATATTATTCAAAATGTCTTTGTTATGACAACTTGACATTAAGCAAGAAATCATTATTGTTTAAACTTTACCTTTAATAAGAGAAAGTTACCTCATTTTTAAAGTGAAATCAGTAATTATTTTATAACAAATGTATATCAGTAATGATTTCAGACTTATTCATGTTCATGACGCGTTATGTCATGTTTATGATGGTGTCATGACAGTCTTATTCACCCCCCTTCAAATAAAGTGTTACCGAAAACTGTAATTAATGAAAACTCATGGTGTCACATTCTAATCAGCTAATTAACTCAAAACACCTGCTAAGGTTTCCTGAGTCTTTGAATAGTGTCTCACTTTGGGTCAGTCAGCTGCACTATGCTGCTGACTGGACAGATGTTCAGAAGACAGTCCACAGTCAACAGTTCTGTATTCAAACATATTAAAATTTGAGTGAAAGGAAGAAGGGTGGGAGGAACTCATTAAATCATAAAAGCTTGAAATATTAAAAAAACAACTTTCTGAGATGACTGGCAAAAAATATTTCACTTTTATGCAATACTCTAATTTTTGAGGCACAGTTAAAGAGCGGCTGTGGCTTTTGGTGCTTATTTGGTTTCTTTCTGACTGTGTCACAGGATGCGAGAGGCTTTGAACTACTTGGCTCATGCGTATGAGACCAACGCTGCTCTGCTGGGAAAGGGAGAGAAACGTGGTGTGAACAAAGCTCTTATTGCAGTTTACAGAAGAAAGTGCCTCACGGTGAGTAAAGCAGCATTTCCAAACGAAGCTGTTTCTGTTGTCAGCCTAAAACAGCAACTTGATTAAATATTTTTTTATCTAAAAGGTCTTGGCTTACACTAGAGGAAACTTTGAGGGTCATCAAAATCATGGCTGGGACCCGTCACTTTTATTTGACATATTCTGGCGTTCGGCCAGCTGCTAAAGTAGATTTTTTTCTAGGACAGAACTTTAGACATGAGTGACTGGTGGGATAATATTCCCTTATTTAGACTTTCTCTGCAGCAGGACTGAGGCTGGGTTAGTTTTTCCCATATGCAAATACACATATTTGTGGTTTATACACAATTTATGAATTCACATTTAAGGTAGATGTTTAATTTTTGATGGATTTGGACCATGAAGCTGAAGTTATTTTTGTTGTTTTAGCTAGTCTATCATCGTGCTTTGAAAATCATGGCGGCCCTTGTAATGGAGGATTTTTATGAGCTTTCTGATGAGTTCTTTAAAGAGACTTCACAATTAGCAGACAGTCTAGAAGTTGAAGAGTTGATTGCAAACTAGTGGAGTTCAGCAGGTCAGTGGAAGCCCCTCCCACAGCCCCGTCCCTTGGGTGAGTTTAACAGAATTATTTTAATTTAACAGACTTATTCCTGCTGCTGTACAAGCAGGAATAAATACAAAATAAATAAATATCTATTTAATTAACTATCTGCACTGATGATTATAAGTTGCATTTTAATTGATTTAATTTTGCCCCTTTTGACCCTCCATACAGGGTAGGATCTGAACACAAGTTCCAACACAAAGCTTGTTCTTCAACCTCCACATTGACTTCATCTAAAATATTTCATAAGAATAAAACTATGTTTGTGTAAATATTAAAGTGGAAACCTTGACCCAAGTATTCTCTGTGCTTATCCACCAATCAGGCGCTGAACGACAGTGCGTCCCGGCTGTTCTGCAGCGGCGAGGAGGGCAAAGTGGAGGAGGGTCTGTCCATCATGGACGAAGCCGTTATTCCCTGCCTTCACCTGATGAGCCGGGACTCGGCTTTGTCCCAGGAGGACCGGGATGCTATGGAGAACATCCGCAGCCACTGGTGCTGCTGCCTGGGTCAGGACATGGATGGTGAGTTATTAACAATAACATGAGAAGATAATGAGAAGTTTCACTATTGTAATTATTTGTTTATTTGTTTCTGTAAGGATTCACATTAATCTCATCACAAATATTACAATAAAATCATACTTTTACAAACATTACAAAAAAATATATAATAAAACTCCTGAAGTCAAAACACAAATTTCAAATCAACCACTTCAACAATTATAACATTTTTACAAACATTACAAGAAAACATCACAAAATGCCTTAAAACATACAAACAAAATTAAAACACACAATGTCAGCCATTTCAAAAATAAATTAACAAACAATAATTTTGATCTCGAGCATAAATTTGCTTATTTCATATATTCTCTATGTGTTTTTTAAAGTTCTTTTTAAAATGTATACAATCAGGACTAAATTTAATAACAGAAGAGAACTTGTCCCAGTAAGAAATTGCTCTATATAATCAATCATTCGAAACCAAAAACTACCATCTGAAGGGCTCATTTCTGCTGGGTTTTTCTGTTTTCTGCAGATTCGCTGCAGGTAAAGTTGGGCGAGTTGCTGCCGCGGGTTCTGGACGGCTCCAGTGGGACGGTGGTGTTGAAAGATCCGCCAAAAGTTCACGTCAACCAGGCCCACGACCTGTGCAGCCGCCTGGCCGCTGTGATGGAGTCCATTCACAACACCACAGTAGTAACTGTCCAGTAAAACCCTGAAGGAAACCCATAAAAACCTCTGGGAGTCGAACATCTGCAGCATCAGCGGCAGCATGGCGGGCAGAGCGTTCTGTGCTGATACAGTAGGGTTCACACCAGCATGTAGTATCTAATGGCTGCTGGTTTGGAGTTGCACATGAGTAGAAAATTTGATGTGATATATATACAGCAATCACTTGTTGTGATTAGATAGATAATGCACAAATACAAGCTCATCGAGAACAAGAAAGAACTGAACGAGAAGTGTCTGAGGAGAATGATTTAATCCTTCCTGTTTGCTTTCTCCATTCTCACCTAACAAATACTAACAGTCCTTCAGAGTCATTAGACTTTTTGCAGGCAAAGCAAAAGATTGCCAAAAAATGCAGATGTTTAGTGACCAATATCAGACACGTTTTACATTTAAATCTGTTGTAAATATACAAAACGGATTCCTGGTGTAACGAGTAAAAGAAACGACAACGTCTTTAAACCGAAGGGTTTCACATTTCAGGACATAATAGTAATAATTTGGGCCTTAATGAGGTTCTAAAGGGATTTAAATCTAACCCCAGATTCAGTATTTATGAAACAAAATGTAAACGTAGCAGCCAGGTGCTGCCAATCATGTTTGTCTGACTAACTGCTCAACTTTATAAAAATATGACATTATCACTATCACTCTCCAATGGGATGTACAGTAGAAGCAGAGCCTCAAGAATCTGCAAACCAAAAGGGGAAAGATCTGACAATTAGAAAAACAAAACATAGGAATAAACTAAGAAACTAAACACAAAGGAATGAACTAATACAGCAAGACCTGTGAGATAATACTGAAAAGATAATATTATGTAAGAGTAACTCTTTTTTAGCTTTATGTTGTGTTATAAAGTTATAGCCTCATTAAAAACATACCTGGAGTGCTGCCTTGATTCTTTCATGCATGTATGAGAAATACTTTAATCTCCATAGCAACCATTCAGCTGTGCAAAATGCCTTGTTGGATTTAGCCCCGCCTTCAAAGCGCAGCTCCTCCTCGAAGGTGCAGCTCCCAAGCTTTCAAGCATCTGCCTCTCCCTGTCACTCCCTCACTCAGCTCCTTAAGACTAGCCAGCAGCAATTAGCAAACACCTGGTGAAACTGTGCATCTGCTGATGCTGGGAAAAACATTGTTAAAGGGTTATCAGAGGAGCGATGTTGTGATGACTTCCTGAAGGCGGAGTGTCAGAAAGAGCAGGGGTTTTCACAAAGACACATTCGAGGCGTTAAATTACAAATTAAAACAACCAAAGGTAACATATTACTTGATTATGCTATAAATTGACACTCTGTGCCTGGAAGACACATAATACTCCCCCTTTAACTGAAATAGCCCAAAACCTAAAGAGCATAAAAACAATGAATTTATCAAAACACAAAAGGATTGTACCACTTTCTCCACTTCCCTTCTGTGCCTGCCACCTGTCTCTTCTGATTAGTGGTCTTCCTTCTGAGAAGTTTATTGGTAGATCTGATATTAAGTGCATTAATTTGTTCTCTTCTGGTAGTTACTGTAGATAAAAGTGTCTGCTAAATGCACAAACACAGAAAGATAAACTCTTATTAACGTCCTGAAATGTTCATAAATCAGATATGTTTCACTGGTTGGTTGTATTGTTTACTGTATACAATAATATTTGGACTCAGTTCTGCAGGACACAGTTTAAATTTGAATAATTGTGTTGCTTAGTCAGCTCCCTGGACAGTGATGCTCGTTAGGTTTAAAAACACTGAATTTGTTCTGCGCAGCAAAGAAATATGGTTTGTTGGCTTTTTTTAAATATATCTTTTATATCATCTCTTTGTATTTCTCCAAAACAGAAATTAGAACTCACAGAAAGTTATCAACAGCACTAGAATAAATAATGACATCTTAAAAGTTATTAGTGACAACGCTGTAGAAACCCTTTAACTGGGAGGACTTCGTGTTGTTTCTGTGCCTTAAATTCAACTCATCACTGAAATCTCTGAATCCAGATTTTGGAGTTTACATATGGAGCAACTCTTGCCCTTTTTGCAGATGTTTCACTTGTACTTTATGATGATCTTCAATAAATGTTTTAAATAATCTCTGTATTAATTATTGTCTGGCTGTCCTGACGTCTTGATTTTTTTTTATGATAGCTCAACACAAAGTTGTACATAATTGTGTAGTAGAAAGAAAATTATACATGGTTTTCAAATTTTTACTTCTAAAATTCCAAAAACTGAGCCATCCATTCATATTCAGCTCCTCTGAGTCAATACTTTGTAGAACCACTAGTGTTCTACAAAGGGTGTCTCCATCGTCTTTGGATATATAGAAACTGAAATGACTGGCATCCTTCTTTGCCGAACAACTTAATCTCAGTCAGATTGGTTGGAAAGTACTTGTGAACATCAGGTTTCAAGTCTTGCCATAGGTTCTCTATTGGGTTTAAATATTAACTTTGACTAGGCCATTCTGAGTTTGATGAATTTGATCTAAACTAAACTTGGATCATTTCAGTTTTAGTTTGCTGATCCAAGGCTTGAGTAAACTAAGCAACATTAGTCTCATTAGTCACCCAAGGTAAAATAAAGTAATTAATAATAATATAATTGTTTTTATATTGTATAATAATAATAATAAATAATAATAATAATAATAATAATAATAATAATAATAATAATAATAATGCAACTTAAGCTAAACAACTAATTGCCTACTTTCATTTCTCATTGTTGTATTTAAAAAAAACAAATTACTATTTCTTTTATTTGGAAAAGTCTGTTTCCAAACAGGTTTGTATTTATTTCCAACAGACACCAGCCATAAACCGGCCACTTACAATATGGCGGAGGTGCTGACGTGCCGTTCCCTCAGACCAATGAGGCCCCTGCTTTTACGTTACGTCAGGTTTTTGTCAACGTTTGCGTGTTCTTTTATTTTGAAAGCAACACACAAAACCGGAAACCATGAGTTTTGCAGCTTTCCTTTTCTGTTCAGTCCCACCCGAAATCATCCGAACCATAGCGACCGGGTTTCAGGTGGCAGTGCGGAAGGAAGTGTGCCTTTTCGCTGTGGCTCCAGGCATTAAACTGACGGACCTGAATTTTTTACTGCAGAAGCAGAAAAACAGGTCGTCGTTGCCTGCAGAAAAAGACGTACTAAGCCCTGGTCGGACCTGCGGGATATTTTACTTTCTCTAACAGCGTAGAGACAAGACTGTGGTTCAGTTTATATCTGAGGTTGCGAAGGCACCTTTGTGAACAGGTAAGAAAAATAAACTTTAATTAATACATTTCACCAAAAACTTGATAATTTTGCTGTTTTCAAACTGTTCTGTTATTAGCTATATTAGCTAGCAAGAGGAGTCTTTTTAGATTGCCTGACAACTTGCCGAGGAGTTTGCGTTGTCTATCTTTAAATGTAAGCTGCTTAAATGTATTTGCTTTATTTTTTTTTAGTTGTCTGCTTTCCTTTCTTCTGTTTTCATGGTAGAACTTAGATAACTGTAGTACTTTTAATTAACTTTCTATATAAGTCTGTAAACGTATCCTGCTAACTTCTAGCAGGTTTCTAAATATACATGAAGGCGTAAAGGAGCTGATATCTGCTGAACTGTCTGTCCTCCAAACTCAAGGAAGCACTTTCGGAATGATGAATAAACACGACAACGCGGTTTAAATCTTTCTCAGCAAATATATAAATCCCTTCAATTTTTTTTCTTTGATTGTTTTTCCACTAACTGAAGATATTTTGTCATTATGTCAAAATAGACTTCTCTGAGTCTACTAATTAGCATATATTTTTTATAAATATACTAAACTCGAGTGAAAACATCATATGTATTTGTTTTCTAAAACAAACGTAGAAAGAGAGCCTGTATTTGCTAAACCTGACATAAGGGCTTAAAATCTCCAAGGATTTATAAATATGTATTCTGTATGGTGAGTTTTCTATGCTTGGGTCTCAAATGGAGGAATTATTTAATAAACAACTTTATACATGAAACAAAAACTTGATTTGATCCGGATTGCAGATGTGTGATTGGGTGGAAAAGATTTTCTTTTCTTAAAAAAAAAACCCCCATAATGTTAAGGGTTTAAAATTCAGATTGTGAAGAAATAGCGAAGATTGAAAGAAATATAAGCATTCATCAAAAACTGGAAAGAAATATGTTTTGCATAATAATATTCTGTAAAAGTGCAATTTTTTGTGTGTCAAATGATATATGCAATGAAGGCACCCCTCAATCATCCATCCATCCGTTATCATACACAATCCCTAGTGGGGCCACGAAAGGGTGCTGGTTCAATTTAGCTAAATTTTACCATATTTCTTTGAGCCTCAGTATGCTATTTGTGATAACTGCATACTATGTTTTTCTTATGCTGTACATTTGTCCTGACTGTACAGTCTTTCCTTTTTTACTTTCTGTTTTTACATTTTTATTTCTGTGTGAATCTACATGCTTCAACCTGTCTGTCACTTTGCTTTTCAAACATCTGAATTTCCACATCAGGGGGGCAATAAAGTTATTTGTATTTATTCTATTCAAAACAGTAACACCAACATATCGGCATAACGTTTTGCAGTATAATAATATTTATTATATATTTTTTATTTGAAAAATTTGCTCAAATTTTTCCTGTCACAGTATTTGTACTGCTGGAAGATAGTTTATTTTTCTTTGTTTATCTTCCTGTTTCCTCCTCTTTAATTCCCACGGCGGCTCTTCTGGAATTTCAGAAAGCAGCAACTTGAAGTCAAACATTCCTGCGACATACAGACTCTGTGTCCTAATAAGCTTAACTGAGGACTGTGGGAATATTTTAGGTCTTTACTGATGACATGAATAGAAACTTGGAGTTAGAGCAGCTGATTGACAGGAGAACACAGACTGCAAAACTGCTGGGAGACGGTCAAAAATAGCTGCTGGTGTTCAGATGCCAGTACTCTGCTGTGGGCCAGAGGACCGTGGGATAAAATGCTGCATAAATTCCTCCTTTTACTTATTTTAGTGCATTTTATCAACATTTTTGTCAGTTGTTCATATCTTATTATTGGGTTGAAGCCTTCAATCTCTGCAGACTTCACATCTTAATTGAGCAACACATGGAAGTGATTAGTAGTGAAGTGAAAATCAATCAGTTTATTCACTTGATTTAACAAATTTCAACATTGATCTTCAAACATAATCAACACAAGTGAGAAGACAGCAGGAAGAAGAGAAAAGTTTGTATAAACCTCCCTGTCTCTCAATAATTAAGTTAACAATATAAGTTGCAAACAATAAATCAGTTAATTGCATAAATTAAAATGAGTGCCGTCATTTCATAGGGACAGCAGTCGTTAGACAGATCCTCCCGTTACCAAAAATCATGACAATTTTGTTTTTTGTTCCAGTTTGTCGATAACTTACTGTATTTAAACTGGTCAGGAAGTTTAGACATATTTTTTTACTGTATGTTTTATCATTTTATCATTTAACATGCATTTATCATTCCCATAACAAAATGCATTTATGCAATCTCCAAACCGGATGAATTGTAACATTTGTGAGACTTCACAAATGTTACAATTCACAAATGTCATAAAAAAAAAAATCTTAAATGATTTTTCTTTTTCTTTTTTGTTCTTCATGTTTCCTCAATATCTGTCCTCCATTTTGAAACCACTGGGTAAATAAAGGTGATGAAGCTGCATTGATGACGGTGTTTCTGTGTTTTTATCCTCCAGGTGCCATGAGCCGGGAGCTGAGCGTGCAGATGGGCTCCCCGGTCCCCGGGGTCTCTGAGCCGCCGCCTCCTGACAACGGGGGCATGGACTACAGGGACTGGGTGCGGCGCAGCTACCTGGAGCTGGTCAGCTCCAACCATCACTCAGTCCAGGCCCTGTCCTGGAGGAAGCTCTACCTGAGCCGGGCCAAGCTGAAGGCCAGCAGCCGTACCTCCGCCCTGCTTTCTGGCTTTGCAATGGTACATCTAAAAAAAAAAAAAAATCCTTCTGTAGGAAGTGTGTTTTTGTGTGGACTTAAAGACCGGAAAACATTTTGATTCACCACTCATCCCTGAAACAGGAAATGGTTGCAAGTTTCCACTTTGTGGCTTTGTTTTTGTACTGGAGGTTGGGGGCGGGCATGTATCGTATCGTTTACTATTTATTGTGATATATTTCACATCTTTTCACAGTAAGAACTTTGATTTATAGTTATAGTATATTCCAAATCATGATGTTTAAGATCTTTAAAAACGTGTGTAATGTTGGGATTTGTAGTTTTACTATTTTCTCCACTGTTTTTTTCAAATGAGAGTATTAATAAATACTAATACATTTGAAAATATGATCAATTCCAGTTAATGTTACAGTTTAGTGATACAAATAATATTTCTTGATGTGAATGGTGTCCTAAAGTCCTAGTAACGCCATTTGTGTTTGTGGGGACTATAATCGCTGTAACACAGTCGCAGCCATACAGTTACCTAAAAGAGCAGTAATAAAATGTTTTTATTTCCACTTTAATCACAATAATACCATGGAATGTACTGATAAAACTTTAAGTCCATATTGCCAACCTCTAACCCGCTATAGATTATTTTTCAGTATCAGGGCTGATACAGATATTCATATCGGATCGATGCGTCTTCACTCTGAAGTTTGTTCTTACGGGGTTTTGTGCTGCAGGTGGCCATGGTGGAGGTGGAGCTGGATATGAAGTACAGCTACCCTCGAGAGCTGCTTATCTCCTTCGCTGTGTGCACCACGGTGCTGGTGGCCGTTCACCTCTTCGCCTTGCTCATCAGCACCTGCATCCTGCCCAACGTGGAGGCCGTCAGCAACATCCACAACCTCAACTCGGTCAGCGAGTCTCCGCACGAGCGCATGCACCACTACATCGAGCTGGCCTGGGGTTTCTCCACGGCGCTGGGCATCCTGCTGTTCCTGGCCGAGGTCGTGCTCCTCTGCTGGATCAAGTTCCTGCCCGTCGACTGTGGATCCAAGGAGTGCCCCACCAGCGCTCCGGCGAGTGGCAGTGGCGGCTGGCAGGCGGCGCTGGCCTCCACTATCATCATGGTCCCGGTGGGAATCATCTTCCTCATCTTCACCATCCACTTCTATCGCTCCCTGGTGGGCCACAAGACGGAGCGCCACCACCAGGAGATCGAGGAACTGCACAAGATCAAGGTGCAGCTGGACGGCCAGGAGAGAGGCCTGCAGATGGTGTGAGGAGAGTACTCACAGTGGCGCTACAGACTCCGCCATATTTGATATTTATAGAGCCGGGCCTCAGCCTGCCAAGTTCTTCTAAAGGGAACGGTTTGGGAATCCTGCCCTGATCTGCAGACATGTTGAAGTCAAAACTATCAAAAGTTTACAGACAACAAAAAGGGCTATTCCGTACCAAAATGCACTTTGCCTCTGATTTACAACGGTAGCTTCATTTGGAAATGAGCACCTTCCTGTCTTCATCTCTTCTTATCAGTGGAATTTTTCAGGATTTGACTTGCAGCTTCTATTTGAACTAACCTAGTTTTCCCGCTCAGCCAAAGAGAGTTCTCATTTAGTCAGGTGGGCTTTTAGTTGGATTAACCATAATCTGTGATGAAAAAGTGATGCCAAAGCAATGCTTCTGTTCAGAAGCAATGTTACATTTCCGTGGTGTGCAAAATGACGGTGCCCTCTAGGGGACATGGAGGAATTTTTATCTTTTGCGATCTTTTCTAATAATATCAGGGCGTATTGGGGACATTGTAGATGGAAAAAAAGAGAGTAAATTTATTTTAGTGCCAAAACACTCAGAAATGTTGAGATTAATCTCAGAAATTTTCAGGAAAAAACTTGAAAATTTCCTGGTTTCAAAAGTCATAAATGTTCAACTTTTGGAACTTCTGGAATTTCCAAAAATTGAACATCCTCCTCTTCCATAACGTACCCATTTACTTACTGCGTGTGCAACTATTTTTTTTTTTTGCCTTAGTGACTTTTGAAACTGAATATTTCCGGAAGGCAAATATTTTTGACTTTTGAAACTCAAAAATCTCCAAGATTTTCTAGAAAATGTATGAGATTCATCTTAAAATTTCTGAGTTTTCTCTTGCAAATTTTTGACTTTTTGAATTCAGAAATTTCCAAATTTTTTTTCTATAAATTTTTAAAATCAATCTAAAAATTTCTGTTTTTTTTTTAACATTTACTCTTGTTTTTTTTCTGTCTACGAAGGCACTAACACGCCATCACACAATAATGTCTTTACTAGTCGTTTCATGCAGCATCTTGAATACTAAAAGTCTTTCTGCTACTAGTAAGACATTTACTTGTATGTTAATATCTCCTTTGAGATCTCTGAAGTTTTTATATATATATTTTTTTATACAAGCTGAAACACCTCAAACTTATGTGCAAAATGCCAGAATAAAACAGGTCAAACATGAAGTTTCAATCTCTACTTTAAAGGATAAACACATCAGAAACTTTTAGTAATCAATAAATCCAAATTATTTAGACTATGTTAGAGTTATTTTCAGGTGTGGTTGTGTATTTTTCATGTTAGTCATTAAGGGACTTTTTATCTGCTGTCCTACAAAAACAAACTTGAACATGAATTAAAATATGAATTTTTAACTAGTTTCTGCACTAAAGAGTTAAGAATGTATTAAGACGTTTACACTGAGGTTCTTTAAAGATGTAAATGTGTCCCATTTTAAATTTTAAATTGACATCTGTTACAAAGTAGACCAGAGTTTATCTGCTGATTTACTACGAGGGAACGCAAATTAAATAACGTCCCCTAGAGGGCGCCGTACAGCGTAAACCCAGAAGGATAAAGATCCAACGACATTTTCCGTTTGGTTTTCTGCTGCTGCGTCGTTCTCTGATGGAGACGTTTGTTTATTTCAGTAACAGTCGGACGGTAAAGTTAAGTCACATGTGACCCATTTAACAGTAACGTTTCTGGTTCTGCACACCTGCAGATAGTTACAACGGCATCTCAGTAAATTACATTATGCTTAAAAACTAATGTAGAACAATTTCATACCCAAAGAAAAGGGTTTATTTCTGCTCATTTTGTTGATTTCCGCTTACAGAGAATGAAAACCCAAAGTTCTCTTTCTCAAAATTAAAATATCAACTTGGACTTTTTTGTACCAGATCTGAATTCTGATTTGTTTTTAAAGTAAATTACAAATGACAGGAAATAATTTCGTATGGTTGCTTTTATTTCAATAATTCCTTCTCGGATATATAATAATTTTTTTTTTATAAATTACAAGAATATTAGCAGAATAAAGCCGCAATTTTACCAGAAGAATGTCTTAAAACTATGAGAGGAGGTTTTTTTGTTGTTATTTTCAAGCATGAAGTGCTCTAAAGCTTCCTTGTAGTAGTTGTCTCTGGTTTTGGAGTGGTTTAGACACAAACAAAAAAAATGCAGTAAACATAACCCAACTTCCAGTCTTTTTCCTTCCAATTAATTTTACTTCAACTTGCGTGGATAAACCAGTCTTTGAACAGCCATTTTCTTTTTCAGGAAGGTCTGATTTTAGATTTTCAGAAAGCGAATTGTGGGTTTTTATTTCCTGTAAGTCAGAATCATCAAAGTTAGAGAAATGATTGCGGGTCGTGAATAATTTAGATTCATTTTTTTCATTCTCTGAAAATGAAATGTTTACTTCCTGGTCTCATCATCGGTTGAGTGTTTCTCCTCTGGTTCTGCAAGCTGACTGATTCAGAGCAGATAAGTTTAAATATTTTTTTAAAAGTTGCATTAAATTATCCCACAGCTGACTGACTTCACTGTGCTTTTATAGTTTCTGAAAGTTTCTTCTGTTGCCTGTTACAAAGGAAACAAACCTGCCTGGATGCTGTTTGAAATGCTTCAATATCTGAACTTGTTCCTATTGCCTTACAGAAAAACTGCCTTGAGTTTTCTGGATGAACTGTTTAAATTTTATTTGATCTTTTTTTTTAAGGAACATGAACCAAATTATTGTCACATTCCATAAAGTACATGACAGACCAAAGTGCCGCTCAGTTCATTTTTATTTAATTTTTCTTTTTTGTTGTTCTCAGAAGAAACAAAAGTGCACTTTTTCTATTTGTCTGTTCTGTAAAGTCATCAGTAACTCAATCCGTTTCTTTCATGTCTGTGGACCCTGCTGGGTTCTGCAGAGATCACGGGTCAGAACCTGGAATGTACTGTTCAATAAAACAAAGGTCAATGTTTTCTTTGTCTTGTGTGACGACTGTTCAGTCACAGAGAAGTCGACATTGAGGCAAAGGGTGGAACCGATAGCCGTGGAAAAGATGCATCAGAAATAATCCCAGCATCATTTTACTGTCTTGAACTTACATCAACCGGCAAAAGAAATTCTTAGTCCAAAGGCTAAATGAATGATTGTAGATCGTGTGCAGTAGGCCCATTTATTGCATGTGGAACCTTACTGTTTTTTTTTTTGCTCACGCAATTTAGCACTGGCTATCCTTGAAATGACTTTGTTAGGCTAACATCGTTGTGTCCTAACGTTGACAGTTTTGGCCACGCCCACCAACGCTGTCAATCATTTTCTTCATATAGCGTATACAGACATTCTCCTTTTTAGTTAATATTTTTTTGTTGCTTGAAATCCGTTTTTTAAAAACGGTACATTAGATATTAAAATTTATAGGTAAATACAATATATTACAGCTAAGTGGCTAATTTCCATGTCTAGTCCCGTTGGCAGGTTGACTTATAATCAGGGTTGCTCCCGTCCCGTTAAAATACGGAATAGTCCTGTATTTGGCTGTTAAATGTACGGTTCACGATTTGTTCCGTATTTCTAGAAATGTCCATCACACACATATGAACACTAAGTGTAACAATAATGACAAAAATAAAACACGGAAAATATTAAGGTCAGCTAAATTGTCGTGGCGGGAGCTATAAAGGAAAGCCATCATGGAATGCCGTACTACACTGGGGGTCTTACAATAGCATGTATGTCAGACTAATGAACATCATATTTTACTATCCAAAGATAATGCATGTAATGTGAAATCACACTGTAGTATGTGTTCAAGAAAGCTCAGTCAAAGATGTGAACAGGCAAAATTTAATTTCTACAAAATCTTGAACAAAACAAAATTCATGAGAAACCAGCGTTAGTCCAGAAGACAAAACTCCTCATGACAGCATATTTTTCTCAGTAACATAACTCTCTTTTCTCAAATAATCTTTTATTTTAATCTAAAAATCTAGTAACCGATTCCAAAATGAAAAAGAAAATAGGAAAAGAAAAAAAATAGCCTTTTTATCTTCAAAGTTTTCTCCCTGCTATAACTCTTTCAGACCAGCAGAGGGCATCAGTGCACATTTTATGGCACCGTCAAATTGAAAATCTCCCTCCCTTCAACATTGTTCCAGCAATATTTTGGAATAAGGATACTAATAAACTATTAATGCTTTATAGGCTTAAGCTACATTTTTCCCCCATCTTTATAACTTCCAAGACCTTCGGAGTTACAATAAAAACATCAGTTCATATACACCAGTTAACCAAGAAATGTAGATACTGATAATGATGATCTCTTTTTTTAATAATCAGGTGAGAAATAAATACTGCAGCCTTTTAAAAAATGAAAGCAAATGTTTTCTATTTTACAAATAAAATACATTCGCAACACCTCACAAGCCAACAATTAATTTAAATGTCTGTGTGTAAACTTTACAAATACCCAGGATATATTTTGACAGCAAGTAAAGCTGCTAATCAAAAATATTTGAGCATCTTATTTGTGGTTTTCATGTTATTTTAAAAAAAAAAAAAACTTTACTATGGAGAGTTTTTAGACTGTGGAAAGCTGCAAACGTGGGATTAAGCTGGGTTCCTGACACCCTTTCACATTTAAAGGATGACAGTGAATGCAGCAATCAGAAGTCTTGCTACAGGAAAAAGAAAATGTAAATGAAGCATTCAGGAGGATCTGCTGCATAACAACAGCACCACTCTGGGGGAATGTTCGCCACAATCATGGGAGTGCTCATAGTGTTTATTATGTTGTAAATTTCCAAACCACATGAATCAAGGCTTTTTAACCATTTATTTGACTGAAGGGGGGAAGTTTAGTCACTTTTGTGCATTCAAGAACACAACGTAGCCATCTTAGTTTTCTTTTCCCTCCCAACTTTGAAACCAGATGTTGAAAATCTGCTAAATCTAACATTAAAACATTGTTTTAGTGAGCTCTTAGTTAATAACTTCTGTTTTCTACCTTTATTTGCCTTATGACGCTTTATGTCTGTGATACTTTCCTTTAAATGAGAGATTTCTGTACCCCAACCAGTTAAGTCCATACTGTAGAAGAACAAATACAATCAGTGCTTTTGAATCAGCATAATAAGACAATGCAGATACAGGGCTCCATCAACAATATTCATAACCTTCCATATTTTTTGGCGGGGCTCGCAGATCCAATCAAGGCTGAGAATTGAAGTTTGACTGTATTAAAACTCTACGAGCTAAGAGCAGGAGATGGAGAATTTGATTATTTCCACTGGACTCCCAGCAACCGTATGCCCAATTTGGAGGTGTGCACACTTCACCCTCACTGGAAACCTGACTGACTCAAGCTGCTACTTGAACGAATGAATGCAAATTAGCAAAAAAAAACAAAAACATAAAAGTATTATAGTGCAACAAACTCAGTTGGTTAGCTTTTCATAAACATGATCAAATGGAAACCTATCTCAAAGACCACAAACTTTTAACGAAACTCCAACACTTAGAAAAAAAAAAAAAAGTTAAACACTTCTCTGGTATATTGTTAGCTTGTGAGTTGTTCCTGAAATGTCAAAAACGGCTGTGATCGGTGCGAGAGACAATCATTACCACACAAAATCTAATAGTGGAAAACCAACAAACGGATGTGCTACTGTGTGCATCTGTGTAAACCGATGAAGGCATCAGACAGTAGAATAAAAAAAAAAGAGAAGTAAAAAGTCATCATGCAGTTCAGTTGCACAGTAAGGCAGATGAACATCTCCAGTCCAGAAAACAGATCTAAGATTCTTCTAAGCAGAAAGACTGAAAGCAACTTGAGTTTTGGCAGTTTGAATATTTACGTTTCATCTGCGTTTTTTATTAAAGTCACAAGATCCAAAACTCCTTTAACTCCAGCGAAGTGGTCTGAACTCATTTACTGCTTTGACTCTCACCATTTTTCCGTGGTAAGCTTTAGATTTTGAAAAATAAAACAAAACAAAACAAAAAAAAACACTAAATGTGGTAATGATTCATGAAACCTGTGAGTTGACCTTGACAGACTGGGAGTGTTTCGAAACAAGAAACATCAACGTGAATCTCTTAAATGATGAAGTTCTTCTTTTAAGAGAAAGTTCCCGATAAACAAAAACATTCAAGAATTCATGAACCGACAAATCTTAAGAGACGACATGCCAAAGGGTGCAAAACACAAAAGACAACCGAAATCATTAAATCGAGAGCTAACATAGCTTATAATCAGTAAAAGGCGAAACAAAGAAGATCTGACAGAGCGATCTGAAGGCTGCCACTCAGCAGACATATAACCTCATCTCTGCCTGCCTTCGCGTGGGGAAGAAAACCCTCTATCGTGGCCTGATTCCTTCGTTTGGACCTACAGGGAGCCACTTTTACACTCTGAAGCTTTCTCCTTTGCCATCGATGTGGCGCAGACGCAGGTAGACGTCGGTGCCGATGCCCTGCATGGACTGTACAGACAGGGAGCCGCCGAGGTACTCTGCGTAGGCTCTGGATGTGGGCAGGCCGAAACCAAATCTACAAGAGTAAAAAAAAAAAAAAAGAAACGGCCAGATTAGTGACGAATGTAAAAGAAACGAAAGAGTGCGTCTGCAGGTCCCATTCTTACCCGTGCATTGGGCTGGACTGGTTCCCGCTGTTAGTGATGGTGTTGAACAGGTTGCTCATGCGGGGGTCCTGCACGCTCTCCTCGGCAGTGCTGAAGTGGTAATCCATCACCTTGTCGATTATTTTGTGAGGGATGCCGCCGCCACGATCTGAAATCCTGAACACACACAAATCATAACCGTCACCAGAGGAAACCACTGCAGGTAAAACGATGTACCGTTCTATACAACGATGTACTGGTGGTAAGATGGTACGTAAATTAATGGTTCCGTTAGTACTTCGGTTTTAAACGGGGTTTGAGCATTTGTGCAAAGCAGAGCTGCTGTTTGGAGTCACCAGGCCAGGTTAGATGTCAGGTTAGGACTATTACTACTCCTAACTTGTAGATATTCCTCTTTCTACGGTGCTGAAACTACTAACTTTCATGGATTTTGGGGGATTTTATTTGACTAACCAAGAGGGTATCAATGGGGAGCAAAAAGACATGAGGAAAATAAAAACTGGAACATAGTAACTCAGATTTATTTCACTCCCTTTTATGCAGCAGTTCTGTTTCACCTTTAAAGAACAACCAGCAGCATGAAGACCAAGGAGCCCAGCAGACGGTCAGCAGGGAGACGTTTCAGACAAAGACAAACAGCTTGAGACAAACTGTTGTGATGGCAAATATTAGTTGTGCATTCCGCATAAAGGCCAATATTTTTTGGAAAAAAGCAAAAATATTGACTACACTCTCTGCTTAGGGCAGTGTCTTTAAAGTAGGCGTCACTAGGGGGCGCCAGACGAGCTTCAGAAAGTTGGGGAGATTGCAAAAATAAGAAAACCCCATCCATCCATTCATTTCATCCATCCATTCATTTCATCCATCCATTCATTTCCATTAAGGAACGCTCAAACTTTCATGTGTGATTGGTATAAAATATGACATATCTTCATATAATCAAGGCAAGGGATTGTGATGAAAAATTATTAGGTAATTAATTAAGATTAATAAAGTCGTAATTTAACACCTGATACTGGCCAAGTAAAATCAGAAGTTATGAAGCAGCATGAATGTAATAATGACTGAATAGAGAATAAAGTGAGAAAAAAAACATTGTAAAAGTCAAACTTTCTTTACATATCTTATAGCGTTTGTCTGTGCGGTCAGAAGCTAAACGCTGTTTGGGAACTCATGTCTGAGAGGATGATTGTTTTTCAGCAGGGATAGGGAAGTCGAGAAGATGCCTGAGTTCAAACACAGGACGATAAAATCGGAGTTCAACTTCCTGCAGGGTGAGCACATGTGACATGCTCAGGTGTTGGAATGGCCTAGTTAAAGTCCACCTAGCTGAACATTAATGCAAGACACAAGTTTCCTCTTTTTTGGCAAACATTTATCTTGCAGGCCAACGTTTGGTCTCAGAGTTGAACTCGTGCATTTAGACCACTGACCTGATGACAAAGTCGATGTCGTTGTTGGCGATGGTGACGACCACATCGGGGACGTTGTACGGAGTGTCCAGGTGGCTCTCCATGGTGGCTCTGAAGGAGGAGCATCAATAAAAAAGTAAAACACTAACAGAAATGTTGGCCCTAAAAACAAAAATAACTCAAAACACTTCTGAGTGACTTAAGACACAGGAGATCAATTCAGTAGTCTTTATTCTGTTTTTAGAGCCTAAAAACCATCAAACTAAACAATGTTTTTGCATTTTTTTAACCACTTTCAGTGGATCTTCTGATCACTGAAAAGTTTTCAGTAATTGTCTGTAAGGGAGGTGATATTTTCCACTAAAGTTTCAGAAGAGAAAAAGAAACAGTTGAATCTTTCAGTCTTCATGTCTCCTTCCTACAAACATCATTCATTACTAATCCCTCTTTCCTTTATTCCTCCTGCCTTCCTGCTATCATTCCCGGTCTGTTACCTCATGGCGTTCTTGAGCAGCTCTGGCAGGATGTAGTCCAGCGGCAGCGGGATGAAGGGGAACCGGGCCGCCACGTGTCCGTTGATCCGGACCCGGGGAGAGTTACCGTACTGGTGTTCACACAGACGCCTGTCGACGACACAGAGAATGAACCACAATGACCATTTCTCCATCTATCCTGCAGTATTATAACACTGCTGCTATATTTAGTGTTTTCATTTATTTTTTCTTGTTTCATTTTACCCTTTACATTTTTTTTTTCATTTTTTATGTTTATTGTTGTTGCTGTTGTGATTTTGATAATGTCACAATAATAAAAAAAGTAACGGCTCACTTCCACCGACACATTTTTCTGTCCACACCTCGACTTCTTGCCTTGACAGGAATTTAAATATTGTTTATTTATTTCTATATTCACTTTTGGTTGTTTTTTTGTTTTTTGTTTTTTTGCGTTGTGTCTTTTTGACTTGAATGGCTAAAAATGACCAAAAACCCTATACTTTAGTTACTTTAAATTCCTAACTTTCTGGAGAGATTAATCTAATCTAATCTAATCTAATCTAATCAAATCTAATAAGTAGTGAAAAGCAGCTTGTTCCAATTTCAAATCTTTGTCACTGTAAATGAGTGATTTTAACTGAAATCAAGTTGATTTTATAGGAAAAAACGCTTATTTCGATTAACGATTTATGTTCAGCTATGTTAATTTTTTCAATACAGATTAATAAAGATTAGCACATAAATACATGAGATTAAAGCCAAGTGGCTAATTCCCACCTCTAGTCCTGCTGGCAGGTTGGTGTTAAGACAAACAAGAACAACCTTACAAATTTTCTAACATAAACTGACTTTATGTAAACAATGAAACTATGTCTATTAAAGTCTTTCATTAAATAATAACTTAAAAGTACAAAACACTGTTGTTGTTTGTAGACAAACTATTTTAGAAATCTCTTCTTGAAATGTTACTTTCAGAAGAAAAGTAACTATTTAGACTCCATAAACATCACTGCTCCCAACAAACTCCACAGGTCTTGAATATCGTTGAATATTTGTGCACATGTTCAGTTTACTCAGAGCACAAAAATACTGCATGCTGTTATAAATATAACCCACAAATCAGAACTGTAAAATAATTCCAATCAGAATTTTGAATCCCTAAAATAGTGCAAAGATGATGAGGAAAGTCACATTTTTAAACTTGATTCACATCAGGCTAAATTTTAAGACATTTACACTCACGAAATTGTCCTGCCAGCTGAGCAAACATCTCAACCAAATATACAGTAAAATGATCACTAAGGCATTTTAAAACAAATAAATAACTGAGTTGTGCCTCAATTCTAAAAGGAAAATCTTCCGAATGGCTTTGATGAGCGGTCCAAACCCAGCAGGAAGCTTCTGATGGATTCCAGAAGCGCCGTTTGACAGGAAGACTCATGGTAAGCAGAGCGATGGCTCGTATCTCATCCACATGTGTTTATCAGCTGACCTCTGACCTTCCTCTACCAATAAAAGAACTGAAAGAAACAGGAACTCATCTGACGGCACTGAGCAAACAAACTCACCTGGAAAAGTCCACCCACTTCTCGATGATCTTTTTAGGAGAAAGGCGTCTGCAAATGATCCCCACAAAATCCGCCTGGAAGACAAACATGGGAGAAATGTCATTCCTGTCATAGAAAAACACCTGATGTACCATCAGCTTCTTTAAATTATTGGTTTTTATTTATAGACTTTAGCAAACCAGAATTGACTACAAAAATCAGAAAAGGTAAGTGTTTTTTTGTAGCACACCAATTATCACAACCCAAAGTGCTCAAAGGAAATAAAAATAATAAAGCAAAATTAAAGTACAGATATTAAAAGGCATAAAAGAATAAATGCTTTCAGTCCAGATTTAAATGTTTCTGATTATCTCATGTTTTCAGGGAGTTCATTCTAGAGCAGAGAAACAGGATGAGCTGAAACTGTCTGGTTGATTTTTTTTACAGCAAACACAGCTGCAGTGCACTGGAAATAAAGGAGAACTTTTAATCTGGTGATGTTTTTTAACTGACTTTATGTTTTTGTCAAAATGTAGATCCGAGACCAAAACTACTCCCTCATATGCGCTGTAGCCTAAACCCCATATCAACCTTTTCTTTGGAGATAAGCTGTATAAATTGGGCGCTATTTTATGTTGCTGTGTAAATTGTATGACAGCGAATTAAAAAAGTTAATTTTTGAGTTTGAAAAGTCAAAAAATTTGCTAAAGAAAAGCAGAAATTTTGAAAATAAACCTAAAAAAAGTCAAAAATTTTTTTACTTTTGGCAGAAGTTTACTCCTCTTTTTTTCCCTATGTTCAATGGTCCTAATACGCTGTTGTTGACATTTGTTCTTAAATTCTGCATTATTTGGTAAAAACTTTATCAGTGCTGCCATCTTTGGGTTGAATGGTGGCTTACTGCAGTTTAATTTTTCTATTGGTAACGATGGTGCAACTCCGTCACACAACCATTCAGGTATAAAATCATATCAGTAAGACACACGCCCTCTGGTGGCAAGTCAGAGGTTGTTGGCAAAGTCTCAATAACAGAAAAAAAATCTCTGGATTTGTCACAAGTCACTTATTATTTTTAAAGTCCTAGAAGAGCTCTGAAAGTTGCTAAATATAGCAACAAAGTCTATATATAAATACTAATTCATGTAGCAGTCAAACATACATTTTCTTCATGAAGAGCCAGATGGTGTGTGGCTAACATTCGGATTCCCAGACGGGAACACAGCGTCGTATCCAAGAAGTTCCTGATGATGGTCTCATCCTGGATGATGGAGAAAACAGAAACGGTAACTGACGAGGCTCCTGGTCTTCCTGTCTCTTTAAACCCTCAACCATAATTACTCCAGTAAATAGTGATAACGATCAGAGTGCATCTCTTGCCTGGATGTGTCGTCGACACTCCCTGAAGCCCTGGGCCAGCATGGTCACCACGTCTTTGTGGTCGTCCAGCAGCTGCTGCACCAGTTTACAGAAACGAGCCTCGACCTCCTGGTCCTTGATCTGTCCACAGAAACAAACCTCACATTGAGTCTGAAAATGATTTCCTTCAGTCAAGGAATTTTGTTTTACATCATGACATCTAAAGTGGTTGTAAAGATCCATCTGTAGAGGTGTGCTTAAAATATTCCTTTTTGTTCCTATAGTCATTTTTTCAAGGCGGGATGTGATGCTGAGCTGAACTTTTTGCCTTTTAAAGTAAACTACAGTGTTTATAAATACTTTTCACCCCCTTGGATGTTTTATGCTTTTTACTGCTTGTACAAATCAACAATGAGCAACAAAATGATTTTGACAAAAAGAAAAACAATTTTAATGTCAAAATGAAACTTGATTTCTGCATAATAACACAAAATAACACAGTAAGTGACTGAATAAATATCCACTTCCTTTAATTCAACAGAGGTCCAGCCAATTAGTGGTTACAGTCAAATTGAGTGGAACGGAGATCACCTGAATGCAGTAACTGTCTCCAGTAACTACAGTAAAAAGGAACCAGTATTCATGGCTGCCAATACAGCAAGAAGAAAAACTTCGACCAATCAGAGAGAAGATTATTGAAACGTAGTGCAAAGTCAGGGGATGGATAGAAAACAATTTCTAAGGCCCTGAATACTGACCAATGTTGTCATCGCAGCCAAAAGTGCATTTACTAAATACCAACTTGAAGGGGGTGAAT
The DNA here is from genome assembly GCF_000485575.1 of Poecilia formosa. Classification (NCBI taxonomy): domain Eukaryota; kingdom Metazoa; phylum Chordata; class Actinopteri; order Cyprinodontiformes; family Poeciliidae; genus Poecilia; species Poecilia formosa. Next base: position 1,291,384 of record NW_006800082.1, read on the forward strand.
ATTTATGCACTCACACATTTTACGTTGCATTTTTTTATTTAACCATAAATATTTTTATTTTGGCATTAACGGTTTTTTTTCTAAACTTTTTTTGTCAGAAAAGCCTAATTTTGTTGATCATGACTGATTTGTAAGAGAAATAAAAAAGATGAAACATTCAAAGAGATGAATATTTTTTACTGGCACTTTATCTACAAAATTCTTATTAACCGGCAGACTGGAGTAAAAATGAGACACAGCTTCTCACCTAGGTCTGCAGTGTTTTATCATGTAGGCCAAAACTGTCAGGTTAAAAGTACTTTTTGTTTGCTGTTAAAAACTAAAATTTAAAAAACTATATAAAACAATGTATTTGAACTTGCTCAACAGTGAGCTAAGCATGCAAAATTTTAATTAAATAGTCAAACGGTAGAAAATGCATAAAAATGCATAAATCATTGTACGTAAATGTAAAAAGGTTTTCATGCACCACCTAAGCTGTTTTCACAAAGAGACAGGAGGGAAGCAGATTAGCTTCACTAGTCCATGACGGGTTAAACCAAATAATCTGTAACAGGGGTGTACAAACTTCTTGCCAGGGAGGCCAAAGTTGTTACCCTGAAAGCACTTGCGGGCCATAAACATAAAGTAAAAAATATACTCATCAAAATAAAGTTCTTGTGTTTTCTTTTTACTTTTATCTCCTCAACAACAAACTAAGCTTTTGTAAATCAGACTGATTTCTTCACCCAAATCTGAGGGACAGTTGCTCAATGTTTGTGGTTCAATTTACTGCAAAATGAAGATGATTGCTTGAATCTTGCTAATAAGCGATAAGTTGTTTTGTGCCTAAATTATTCTTTATTTAAACACAATTTTATCTGCAAAAATGTCAAAAAGATCATAAAAAGTCAATCTGCATCAATTACCTGCTTACAGGTGAGATTTGCTCAACTACTGAATCGTGGTTGGTTTTGGGGGCCACAGCACATTATGCAAAGGGCCAAAATTGGCTCGCAGGCTGCACTTTGAACATCCCCGCCCTCCCCACCTCCTTCCCTTGAGAAATGCTGAACTTGAACTCATGAACCCAAACCGTGTGCCGTTGCAGTATTTCCTGTTTGCGTGACACTCACCTGGGGAAAGTCGCTGAGCATGTGGTAGGCTCTGATGTACAGCTCATGCTGCAAGAAAGAGCAAAAGAGACGGATCTCAGTCACATGACCAGAACCGACCGCACTGCAACTCCAACAAACTCTCACATGGGTCGCATTACAGAAGCTCTCAGGATCCTCCTCTGTTTTCTTTCTGTGTAAATAACATTTTGCAACAGTTATAATTCATCTGCTAACAGATATTTGAGCTGACCTCCATTTCTTCTGATTCCATGAAGAAAGGAGCCAGGCTTTATGCAACCAGATGAGGAATCTGGGTGAAGGTTCATCGACACGGTGAGAAGAGCTTAGAGGGAGAAAACTGGCTGGAAGAGACGGTGACTCTGCTTTTATGTCACAAAAAGCTCTTTCTGTTCCACAGAAGCATTTATTCTGGCTGATTAGAGCGGCTGTGCAGCCTGTGCAGAGGAATGCTGCCTGTTTAATCTCAACCTCCAAGAACAATGTGTTCCCGCTGGATGTTCTGGCACCCAACTTTACAGCCGGATTCATTATGAAACGGCCTCATTACAACCTTTAAAGATGTGCCTTGTCTTAAAGTATTCATACCCTAAAATGTTCCTGTATTTTGTCACATTATAACCACAAATTTCAGTGTGTTTTACTGGGTTCTTATGAGGTGAGATCAGCAAGAAAAATGGAACATAATAGTGAAGCAGAAGGAAAATAATTCACACTTTTCAAAAATCCATCAACAAGCTAAACCTCAGGCAAAGGTGGAGAATATTTTTAATATCAATTTTCAAGTCTTTCCACAGATTCTCATCTAGATTTATGTCAAAGCTTTGACTAGGCCAGCGGTGTCCAAACTTTTTGCCACGAGGGCACAAATCATCAAGTTGAAAGCCCTTTTGGGTGTCCACAAAAATATTTATTTCTCAATAAAACTTTTAGACTAAATAAATTGTGCCTTTCTTATTTTTATTTGCTCAATAATAAACTAACCAAATATGTAAAATAGTCCAATTTTTGTCGAAAATCAATCTATAGAACATTACAGATTTTTTTTTCTAGGATCTGCAACACGAACAAGACCTGGATTAATGTTTCTTCTGAAGCTTTTTGAAATTAAGATTAATGTAGAAACCTAGTAAACAAATACACACTTTGTTGCATCTATGTTTTTTTTTATTTTAAGGCTTTATTTGTCAAAACCTTCCATTCTAAAGAATAATATAATAAGTTATTAATGTCTGATTTATTCTAGAACTTTTTGGAAGGTAAACCTTTCAGTCTCAAGTTTTTTGTGTAAGTTTTCATCTTCTAGTATTTGTCTTCATTCTCCAATCAACTCAGCTCTCCGGCTACAGAAAGAAATCCCCACAGCATGACGCTGCCTCCACTGTGTTTCACTCAGGGTGGGGTACCTTTAGTGGGACACTGTGATGGTTTGACCGGTGTTTTCCACACGTTTCCTTCAGTTCCATATGTTTGCCGTGTCCCCGACTCAACCCTGGACTTTAATGAGTAAGGCTACGTCTTGATGCAACGCGATGACATGGCAACACGATAACAAATCAACGCGACAGCAAAACTACATGTCAACATGTAAACATGTCCACATGACAACAGGCAGACACGCGTCGTCATGTTGACAGCGTGTCAACACGACGACGCGTTGACACATCAACATGAAGTCTCTTTAACTGGAGCAAGGAGAACAAACTCTCCTGTTTGTTCTCAAACAGGAGAGTTTGTTTGAGGATTGTTGCAGAGGATCTGACAGAACAGCAGGAACTAAAACTAAATCTAATCACACAGCATTTATCTTTCTGTTTTGATTTTTCACCTTACCAAACATTTATGTGGTTAAAATGATGTAAAAAGGAAAGAAAAGGCAGTAAACTGCCACAGTTAGCAGGTAAATCCTGCAGAAAGGTGAAGACAGAAGCTCCTCCACTCTTGTGGGATCAGCAATGTCAGCACAAAATAACTGGAAAACCCTGACTAGCACGGAACTTTTGTGTTCAGTGGGAAGGCCCTTCATTCCCAGGCCAGGTGAACCTGTAGCGGTGGTGGATGTTTCAGCTCCGATCAGCAGTTAGTGAAACGTTACACCCCGGAGCACACAGGTTATGCCTCTGATTTACTCATTTGTTTTGGCTCTAGCGCCTGATTTACAACACCTCACTGCTGCATCAGAAGCGTCACGGAAATGGGGTCATGTTTTGACGTTGGGATTATGAACAACCATGTAATAGTAATAAATATTTGCAGGCGCTGGATTCAAGAAGTGAGACTCAGCAGAAACGTTGGATTCTGTAGCACTGAATCTTCTCTATTTGGATGAAAATAACATCTAAAATTTAAATATAAATCTGGATTGTTTTCATTTTGCAGCATGAACAATTAAAAACGCAATATTACTGAATCCCATTTGAATTCAGAATATTACTTCTCTGATATGAAAAGAATGAAACAAAACTGTTTATGTTATAATCTTGTACAGTATGCTATTATTATTAATATTGTTTATATATTTTTTTAAACACTTTTTGATCTTTCTTGTGAGCCTTTATGTTTTTGAATGTAACAATAAGGGATATTTCTACTCTAAAATGTCAAGATATTGCTTTTCCAGACTCAAATCAAGTTTTCCATCAATTTTTGGGAGCAAAGACTGAAAACATAACTATTTTCCACACTTAGCAGGACCAGGAAAATACATTCAATATTTTCCAGACTTAATGTACCTCACTGAATCAGTGGCACACAGTCTTCACTGCTAGTACTAATAATAATTAATCTGGCCACTTCGAGCAGCCCTGTTACCTTATACCTTAGGCCGGCTGTGCCCAAGTGAAGCAAGAACTTCTGAACCAGATCTATTAGCATCGCTGTTATCTCAGCCAGTAATATAAATTTTATTGAATTCTATTTGTTTTTAAAGTTAGCTCTCAGACATTAGATTTACTAAATCTTGTCTGTCTCTGAATATAGATGCATTTCCATTATGTGCGCAAAACTTTGTTGATATTCCACTAAAATCAAAAAGACATAATTTTTCAATGGCGTTTCCATTAAAAAAGAAATGCAATTAAAATCGCACATGAATAAGTTTCTTCACGTGATAAGTCGTTAAAAAACATGCCACACCATCGTCATCCTACCACTTCCTGTCTTCTTTTTCGTGGTTTCTGTCAGTAGTAACATCCGGTTGTGATGCGAAAAAAGTGTTTCTATTGCAGCTTTGCGAAATACATTAATTTAGATCAGTGGTTCTTAACCTGGGTTCGATCGGTGAATGCGCATATGAAACTGGGGGGTTCGGTACCTCAAAAAAGGTTAAGAACCACTGATTTAGATACAACTGAAAAAAACCTAATGCAAAAACTTTATATATAAAAATGAGAGTGTAATGCAAAATTGTGGAGTTTCTATTAAGTAGATTTATTTTCGAAATGTTAAATGGAAACACAGCTTGTGTTTCTGTCATGAATTTTAAATGATTGACAGTTTCATGTTCCTCTCAGTCTTTTCACCGAAATACTTCATTAAAACTTCCACCAGTGATTCCACACCTCTCTCCGGTCTGTCAAAGTTCAGCACTGACTCATGAGGACAGCCCCAGTCCTTATAACCTCAGCTGTAGTGGGTTCCTTCATATTTAGCTCAAAAAAGTAAAATACTGACTTTATCAAAGGAGTTTCTACAGGAGTGTGTCCTTACCACTTGAAGAATGGTCGGGTTGCAACCGATAATGAAGGGCAGACTGCGGAAGCCCTTGATGCGATGGGCGATCCGCACAGGCAACTCCTTGTGAAGGTACTTGGCACTGCTCTGGGATCACACACACACACACACACACACAGTGAGAAGCTGCAGGGCATGAAGGCACTGCGGTTAGATGATTTACTCTCAGCGTGGGTGAAGTGTTTACCAAGATGTGGTGTCCATCAGGAGACTTCCCAGAATACAGGAGGGTCGCTAAGGTCAGCCGCACTGAGGCCTGCAGACACAATCATAAAGGAAGTCAATTAAAATCTGTTTTTCATAAAAAAACAACATGTTTTTTATTTTAATTAAACATGAAAAGCAAAACTTTAAGTAAGAGTGTATTTTGCTTGCATCTATAAGGAACGATTACTGGATAATATAAGCAATCTTATAAACTCGTTCATTGGCTTCAACATCCAATTAAAGTAACTCATTCTAAGTTATTTTGATTTACACAATCGATAATTTTCTAAATACAAATGGGGAAAAGAAAATCCTGAAAGCTCTTGCATAAAATGTGGGACACGCTAAGATAAAACTCTTCAGCAACTGCTCACCAAATTACAGGTTCCTGTGATTACACTCTAAAAGATTAATTATGGCTGACTATAATTTAGGAGAAAATAAAATAAAAATGTTATTGCCTGCAATCCATAAATCATACATCAACTAGGAAAGACGTAATTGACTATTGCCAGGCTGGTAAAATCAAGAGATTATTTAAACAGAAGCGGTGTGACAACATGAAGAAGACTGAAAACCTTACAAAGCAACACATCATATCCCGATCAAATGAAATTCAAGAGCAGGAACAAATTTATTGACATTTATCGGTTTGGAAAGGTTAAAAAACAATTTATTAAGATTTTGGGATGTTAGAGAACAGCAGTGAGGCCCTTCAACACACATGGAGAAAATAGGCAAAAGTACGGAATCTTAACAGCAGAGGCCGACCTACCAAAACTACTCCCACAATTCATCAATAGCTACAGCATGTTTCCATCCAGTTGTAATGCGAATTTTGAGCAAACATTTGAACTGTCGCCAAAAAAGGGAAAAAAAGAAAGGAAAATATGAAATATTTGTGCTTCCATTTACTGGTGTGAAGCAAATCAACCAGACTACGCAAAGTTTCGTCAAATTTTGAAGTTCTGTATGGTTGTAATAAACATGAAGTAGAGGTTGCAAACTAGCACGGACCACATATATCAGAAAAAATGGAGAGTTTTCCCGTGCGAGATTGAAGTTGGGAATTAGATTTTTCTCAAGGTTTCGTGACTCCCATCAACTCCCAGTCTTCAGAAAATTAGCTTTTTCAGAACTTATTCAGCAAATGTGTTTCCATCTCTCCTTTAACATATCAACTCTTTTTCAGAAAAGCCCAAACCCCCTCAAGCAGGCGTAAAAACCTTTTTGCAAAATTATCTTGAATTTTGCCATTTCCATCAACCTTTTCTAATGAGATACTTAAAAACGAACATAACAAACATTGATGGAAGCACCGCTCTTGCACAACGATGTAAGAAACTCAATTAAACTCAAGTTATCACAAATACTTTATAGCAGTTGTTGCTTTCAAGTGCTTCGCAGCAGCAGGGCAGGTTGGTAACAAACTAAACTGCGTCTTGTATTTACTCTGGTTAATTCAGTCAGGCATCAAAATTTGTTTGATCTGACACATTTTGGTGCAACACAAAACCCAAAACGGCAAAAATCTGAAAGGACACAGCGCTGCAAATTTGTAGCAAAAAAGATTTTATCTAGAACAGTTCCCAACCCTGGTCTTCAATGCACACTATCTTGCAAGTTTTAGATGTTTCCCTTCTTCAATATGCCAGATTCAGCTGATTGCAGTTCACTAAACACCTGTCAATTGAGATCACCTAGGGTGAAGCAAAGAAACACCTAAAACACGAAAGGCCTCGAGGACCAGGGTTAGCAAACACTGATCTAGAGAGCAACAAAAAAAAGACAAGTCATGCTACATCTGCTTCCCCCAGAGATTGGATCTCACCTTCATAACAACAAATGAGTCCCAGCAGGCACACCTTACTGACAAACGGTCATGCTGTGTCTCTTTACCTTAATTTGAACCTGAGAAAAAAAATTCTTGGCAAGGTGTAGCAGATGCAAAACTTGTAAGTACAAGTGGAGGACAGTCAGGGGGAACAATCTGACCTAGTTTCTCCTGGTCCGACCACAGCAATGCACATAGCAATTTCAAGCTTTCCCTTTTGTCTGGTGACCAGAGCTTAGCTGGGAACTGCTCTGCAGAATTAATGTCCAGTTAAATGATGAAGTTAAAGTTTGTTCAACTTCACTGTTTAGAAACTGAAGATCTTTAAACTTTCACAGATATTATGTAAAGAATTTAAAGTACACCTGGGGTTTTGTTTTTACACTAAAAAAACACTTTATAACAAGATAATTGGTAAGAGCCTGACTGAAAATGATTGAGTGTAAGGAACTAAAACATCTGAGTTTGCAAAGAACAAAGAGGAAGGAAAAAGTGTTGACAACTGTGAAAAAAAAACTGAGTCTTATGTTAAAAAAAAAGTACATCTATGACTAATAGATGTACTAATCTATCAAACTTGAAGGTGTTTCTGTTAATTAATCCTGAAATTAGTCGGACTACTAATTTACACTTCTATTTTAATCGAAATGAAAATTCAAAGAGGGTCAAAAGGTCAGATTAGCCACCAGAAGCAACAAAGACACTCACTTTCTAGTAATAACTGGGTTATTCAATCTCCGAATTTGAAACCTTAACCTTTCCTCAGCTGATAACGCTGATAACACAAAATTGTTCCACTCTTGTGAGCTTTGCTGGAGTAAAAGATTCGCGCTCTCCACCATTATTCATCAACCATTGGTACTATTAATTAGTAGTAGATCGTTTAGCTAGCTAAACATTTTGTCCTCGCGATGCTGCATTCAAGGACGCGCAGACAACCGAGGAAATCAGAGCGTAACGTAACGGTTCTGATTCTTAATTTAAGATATTTTTTAAATATATTCAATTTGTATGAGTAATATGTATTCCAATTAGAGTACTGTAATTAGGAAACATTGTCGAATCTACTTTTTAAAAATAAAATTTAGCCATACGCTTATTTCATTGTCTAAATCACATTTTTCCTATTTGGCTTTAAGAAGGCGAGGTTGAAGCGCTTAACTACTTATGTAAGCAAATTATTTTATTGTATAACAAAGTACAATAGATGTAGTTTTTGCTTTCAACCTTAACTGATAGTTAAGATAGCAGTCCGAACTAAAAATGATTATTTTATGCATTTCCTCATTCACTGAATGTAGCACCGACGGTGCTATAACGGCTAGCTCTGCTCACCAAGCCCAAGCCAGCTCCAGCCGGCTTGCGCTAACACTCCCTCGCCGCCGCATATCAGCAGGGAGCAAAAAATAATAATAATCCACTCCTCACCTTCTCTGCCGAAACATCGATGGCGGACTGGTTGTAAAAGGAAGTGACAGTCTTCGACCGCTCTCTTGCCAGTTCTGAGACACCCTGTGCTGATGATGTGGACCGGAATCTGTGATTCCCGGTGCCTGACTGCAGCGCCGGTAATGTTTTGGTTGCGGGAGTCAGTAAGAGGCTGCCGATTCTCGGCCTGGCCCTGCCGGTGACACCGCTCAGCATCTCCGCCGCTATGCCTGCCAGTCCCGGTCGCATTTGGAGACGAGCTGTAAGCTCGAACAGGACTGGCCCGTTCCTGGTGCAGAACAACGGAATTCTACAGCTGCTATGAAGCCATTAGGGTTGTGTCGTTGCGCACAAAGGCACGAATCTGATCTCAATACAGTAGACACAGGGTACAGAAAGGCCTCTGTGCTTATTGGTCAGTAGGTCAAAGATGTACGGTAACGACGAGACAGCTCAGCCAATCAGCGAGTCAGTCAGAGGCGGAGCTCAGTATAATCAACGCCCCATTCACAACGGCACATACTGTACTCTGCACGGCATGTAATATGGACAAACAGTAGTATAAACACAATGTCTAAAGCTCCTTCCCACATTTTCTTCTCCCCGTCAGTAAAGCTTGTCATGAATGCTAAGGCCAGTTAGCATTTCTTTGGATGGCGATAGTAGCACAAGGAGGAGCTCACACAAACTAAACCTTCATGTTGTAACTGCAAAGTCACCAGAAATAAAAATGCAAAAATCCAAGCAATTCTCACAGAGAATTTTAAGTTTTAATATTAAGTTTTGAACAGCAATTGAGTCACAGATATTTTCTGCAAACATTTTTAAATCTCAATTTGTGTCTTTTATTTTGACCAAACTATGCATACAATAATAGCAGGTAAAAACTATAAAACTGCTATAAAAAAAGCAAGCTGACATTGTCTTCCAGAGAGCAAATTTGTAACTGTATTAGACGTTCTGAATATGGGGAGCAGCATGCCAACTTCCTGAAGACATTAAGAAGAAGAGGAAGGATGAAGATCTTTGCAGTCTGGATAAAATGTTGATGTTCCAACAGATCACTGAATCATCTTTTGGAAGAAAATTTGAACACCGCCTCTTTTCAGACAGAAGAAAACCTGCTTGAAAGTTGTTGTTAATTAGGTACATTTCGTGTTCCTCAGGACAACACCTCACTCTTCCATATGACCACCAAGTTCTTATCAGTGAGTGCCACCAGGTAGTGAAGCTCTGGGTCCATTGCCACACTGTTGATGGAGGGGCCCTCAATCTGACCTAGGCCTTTCCTCATCAGGGTCGGCCATTCTAGCACCTAGAGAAACAAGAAAACGCATGAGAGCAAATGGAATATCTTAAAATTAGATTTATTCTTCACGTTATTTCTTCTTTTGAAATAAATTAAAATGTTAAAATTGTCTGATGTCAAATATTTGCATTTTCTTAGACATTTATGAAATTCAGTGACTAAGTCCATTAATACCAACAGGTGCAGCTCAATTTAGAATACCATCAAAGCTTCATTAATTTGACTAATTCAGTAAAGACAATTAAGCTTCTTATAAACAGGTAAATTCCACAAAGAGTGATATATTTAAAGTGTTTGTTTCTTTTACTTTTAATTACAGCTCATGAAAACTCATGCCTACTTCAAGTAGTCAGACGTTTATATTAATGGTCATTTCGGCAAAATTATTAACAGAGTTAGCAATACTCAACAACCACAAAACTGACAACATGAACAACATTTTGTCTGTTCCAAAAAAACTCACTTCCTGAAGCGCAAACCGTCTACTTAGGTGTGCAGTAACAAATATGACTCATTATTGGAGATGTACTATGTTGTGGAACATGTTGTGTGTCAGCATGATTGAATCTAGCACTTCAGCATTAGCTTATGCTAATACCACATTAGCATTAGCAGAACAAAAATTTATTATTGGTGCTTTAGGGTTAGCACAACTAAATTTTTAGTTAGCGGTGCCAACCCCTCTAGGTATAAAACTGAGTGAAAGGAAAAAGTGCAGTAGAAAACAGTGCAAAAGCAAAAGGGAAAGCTGCAGTAAAGCTAACTGAAGAGCTCAGGGGCAGATTCACAATGTTTGGAGTGCGGCCAAAGATAAAGACTGGTTACAGCTGTTAATTCTCACTTAGGATCAGGAGAAAAAAGAACTGGACTTTTGCTCAGTGGTCCAAAGTCCTGTTTTCAGATGACAGTGAAGTTTGCATTTCATGGGCATCCCAGTAAAACCACAGACTGACCTCCTCCATGCTAAGCCACATTGTTGCAGTAATTCTTGTAAAAGGAGCTCAGACCAAATATTGACCGTAAAATACCTGGACAAACTGTTCAGTAGATCCATATTTGTTATTATTCATCAGTTTTTTTAGGTTATGGGTTGTAATCTGAGCAATCCAAAATGTGAATAACCATCTGTTTTTGCACATAACATTTAGCAGTCAACAGATGCCTGCAGATGGTTTGTTTACATCCTGCTTGTTTACAAAATGAGTTCTTTCATCATCTGGGTCCAGTTCAGCCCAGCCACCATCTTCTCAGATTTCTGCCACTAGCTTGCATGGCATATCGTTACTTTAAGCACCAACTGTTCTGCCCAAAGCGATGTTTATCCTTCTGACTCTTCTACAGTAATCTATCAAGGTAGACAGAGAGAGAAAGAAGGAAAAAATGGAGTAGAAATGAAATACCTCAGTGGGTGGAATGGTTTCCCCTCTCTGACCGCTGTTCTTCTGGAGGTTGGTGATGTGATAAGTCCATATTTGTCCCTTGTCGTCACCACAAACTATGTAGGCCCGTCCTGAAGACGACACATGCAGGAAGTTAGTGCTTCTGCTACAAACAAACAGCTGGGAACATTAAGCAGCCGGCTCCAAACATCCAGCCAACCAAATAAATCAGGAATGTCAAACTCCAGTCCTCGAGGGCTGATGTCTAACTGTGCATGACAGAAGGTTCTACAGGTTCTACAGCATCCTGCTAATGATTGCATTATGTGACGTCAGACCTGAAGAGCTGGAGAAATCTGAGATGTAGTTTTTGAAGAGGCTTGCCAAAAAAATTAGTTACACATTAAAAACAATCTAACTGGATAGAAAACAAACAGATAAAGACACTCGATGGCAAAGAGAGTGCATGTACTGCGTTATTCAGGGATCCTACACAGTTGAGATGTTAAAATTACATTTTGGACAAACAAATGTATGGATAGCTAGATGGGTATAATCTCTGAGAAAAAGCCTGAGGCCAACAGAACCATTATCTTCAGCCTTTGTTTTCCTCTCCAGATCTCAACTCTAATCAGATTCTGGAGTTTTCCAGTCGGTAGGAACCCAGGAGCGAATAGACGGGTCATCCGGCCAGGTCCAGGAGAACTCACCTGGGCAGGTGTTCAGAGACAGGTAGGGAACGTCGGTGATGGCCCACTGCAGCTCAGCCAGAACCACGGCGCACACCGACCCGCTCCTCTTGTCCGGCCGCTGACTCCTGGTGCCGCTCCAGCTCCACAGGTAAATGGACCCGTGGGTGTGGCTCTTAGAGGCTGGGAGTAGTGCCCCCCATAGGCAGGCGGCAAAAAGAAACAAGAGAAGTCTGTGTTTTAAACTCGGAACCTCAAACCACCAGGATAAAATTTAACAATAAACACCATTTATAGTTGTCTAAGAAGTAATTACTTACATCTTACAGCACCATCATGTGGTCTTTAACCAGAACTGCATCTGATAATAAAGAAATCTAACTTACCCACTACATCGTCAGTGAGAAAACTCAACCCATCGATAGTGTGGTAGTTCTGTTGTTTGTCCTCCATCTTGTAAATGGGGAAAGTTATTTCCGTTTTGTTTGACCTTATAAGAAAAAAACCAACAATAATCAGTGCTGACTGGTCGTCATGGAGATTTGCAACGTGTTTCCTGATTAATCCTAGAACCTCTAAAATTCCTTCACCTTTTCGTGGTGCTGTTGCCTCCCAGCTGTGTGTTGTAGCAGAACAGGCCGTCCTCGCAGGCCGTCAGCAGGTGTGTGTCTGGGGAGGCTGGCGGCAGGCAGATGTGCAGAGGCGTGGTGCCGACCTCCAGCGTCAACAGCTGACTGGAGGGAGGACGAGTAGGGAGTTCAAGAGAAACCCTTAAAAACACCTGGACTGGTTCGGATCTTTCAACACTTTAAATTCAGTTCAAATCATTTTATTTATTGAGTGAAATTAACTCATATCATCCAAGTATTTTCAAATAGTCACTCTGAGAAGAATGAACCTTCAGTAGCAGTTAGACCTCCAACAAATCTAATGAGGCCTCTGACTGAATATTGCTGCTGTATGACAGTCTCAGAGGATATTCCACAGCAACTTGTCCTGGATGACACCATTAGTTGTTGGCAAGCTCTGCTAATCCACCTCATTTGCTTTTCCAGTTCTTCTTTAAATCTCTGTATGGCTGTACACTTGGGGAGATGTTGGAGTAGGGGATATGATCCTTACCTATCCTGATGGATGAGGAAGGATCTCTAATCTGTGGATCTGTTGATGGGAAAATTTGCTACAACCGACCAAGATTTAATCAGTAGCTGTGTTTCCATTCAAATGTGAAGTAAATTTTGAGCAAAGAAGGAAAATGCAAATTTGTCATGTTTCCATCTTCCAGTTCGGAGCGATTCAAACAGGCCACGCTAAGCAAAATTCCTTCAAATGTTAAAGGTACGCATGGCTCTGAACTGGCATACACCTCAGAAAGATGGAGACTCCTCTGTGCGCTGGAGGTTTTGTGCCTCTGGTAAGGTGCAGACCCACCAGTGGATGGGAGCATTCATTATGTCAGAACTTAATCGGCAAATGTGTTTCCATCTCATCTTTACTGCATTAACTCTTTTTCAGAACAGCCTAGAACCACATCAAACAAGCGTGAAAACTTTTTTTGTGATATTGGGAAAGTTATTCCAAATTTGACCCTTTCCATCTACTTTTTCTAATGTAATGCTTCAAAATGCGCATAAAAAACTCATGGAAACACGGTTACAGCCATGTTTCAAAGAGGGAAGGGTTAATTTGGGTTGATTTTCTTGCCATTCTCTGTTTTGGTCTAGGTTTGTGCCAAACTGCAGACAGGAAGTCTTTCTTCTTGCCAGTCTTCTGTAAAATGCCAGCCTCATAGAGTGCATGACTAATAGTTACCGTGTTAACAGATGTGGATCAAATTCATTATGTCCCGTTTCCTTTTCCAACACTACTTTATGTTGATCCATCACATAAAATCCTGAGAAAGTTCCAGAGAAATGGTTTTGGGATAAAAGAACTTCATTCAGTCAAACTTACATGACTTTGAAGTTGCAATGTTTGTCCAGTCCTCCGATATCCCACATGATTATTTTGTTGTCGTAGGAGCCAGCTGTAAGAAAACACAGGCTGAAGTTGGTAAAAGACAAAAATAAATAAAAAAGAGGAACCAAACTGAATGAGGCAGGGCGTTGTTGATAGCTGAGATGTGTGTAAAAATGTACAAAGATCTGAACAGTGAGGCTAGAATGAACATTTATATAAAGATTTGATAAACTCAGAGGAAAAATAAAGTCATGTTCAAATTCCCAAACAAGGCGGGGATGATTTAAAACAGTGGTGTTCAAACTTTGGTGGCCCGCAAAATTCATTAAATTAAAAATGAAAAAATGTTTATTGTGATGGGGTTTTTTTTCTTTTGATTGTACCCACTCAACAACAAACTTCTTTTTTAAAAATAAAATCTGAATATCAAAAAAGATCCAAAACTAAAAAGGGGCTTCAGACTGCTGCCTTTGAAGAAAAACAGACAATTTCCAATTTTTTGGAAAATTCTTGACTTGTGGTGAGGGGCCAAACAAATAATTTCAAGAGCCATAAATGGCCCTTGGAAGTGTGTCTGAAGGGTGCCACACTTCAGACACCCTTGATTGTGCTGTTTATTTATTCTATTCAAGTTTATTTAATCAAGGACAGCCCAATAAAAAAGGTTACATGATAAAACCAAGCAGCTCTTATTTTGTACGAAGGTTTTCTAGCCACAGGCTAATTTGCAAATCCAGCAAAATTAGACATTAAGGATTCCCATTTCACACACCCACACACACACGTACTGAATTACTGTAACTATTAGCAAGAAATACACGAGATGCACATCAGAGAAGACGCATATCAGCCGTTTTTAACTCACCTCGGAATTTTTAATTAACTAGGGAATTAAAAAGTCTAACTCAATGATGATGAAGAGGTGGATGTTAAAACCTTGTTGGATGTTGAACCCAGACAGTCTGGATAGTCATTTTCCTATTTAAACCTTTTCTTCTGCTGATTTAATTTAACTAAAAGTGAGATTGGAGGTGAAAAAAAACACCCTCTTTTGGTCTGAAATGACATGCGGTCAGTAAAAACTCACTGAAGAGGAAGTTTCCCTGCCGGTGGTTGAAGCGGAGCACCGACAGCGACTTCCGGCTGGCTCTGAACTCGCCGTACGCTATGTTGTTCCTGGGGTAGATCAGCTTGACGAGTCCTCTCTTTCCGCCGGCGGCGAGGATACTGCAGGGCTGAGACGGAGCGCTGATACCTCTGGACATCAACACAGTGGTCCAGGCCAGGGAGAAGAACTCCTGTCGTCAGGGGCGACAAGCATGAAGATAATTCACAGTTTTTTTATTCAATTTTTTTAATTTTTTAATCAGGTTGGAGTTGGACAAATACATCAGTAACAATATTTATCGCTATAGACACATGATCAATATCCATAGATAACATGTCTGATAGGATATTCAATCATTTCACTGAACTCCAATCCAGAACCACACAGCATTGTGGGGGATGTAGGCAGAGGAAAGGATTTATCCGCTCAACCTCTCATGGCCACCTAAGTGAGTTTGGTGATATCAACTAGCTCACTCATTCGTTGGTTACTTAGCAACAACCTGCGGGTAACAAGCAGTTTCAAGTTCCTCTCAATTTTGGTTACCTAGTAACAACCTGCTGAATAACTTGCACAGCAGCAGTTTAAGGTTTTGCCACTGTGCCTCACATCTGCTTAAAACACTAAACAATGGAGTGAAATGAAAACTGTGGATAAAACAGAAAGGTTTGGCAGTATTTCAGATATTAAAACAATAATAATTATCGATATTGACAGACACGAAACACCTATATAGTGGTACATTTTCAGCCATATCCTCCAGCCCTGATGAGAGTAGAATGATTACAGACTTAATTTTCTTAAGTCAATGGAAAGTGTTAAGTATTCGTCTTTTTACAACCAGGTTTTTATAAGTAGAACCTTGTCTGTCCAGAGCCTTTTTTTGAAAAGCCATCTTTGCTGCACCAATTTTTTTTAATGAAGTTAAAGAAGCTTTTTCAAAACTCCTGCTTTTGAGGAAAAGACTGAGGAAAAGGTTGTTCAACCAAGTCTTAAGGAATTTCAAAATTACATACTTTTAACACAGCAAATATGCAGAATTGTTTTCTTTAGGAAGTTTTGGATCTACAATGAACAAAACCCATTTTCTACAAAAAAAAACAAACAAAATAAATTATTTATTTTGTTAAACGTACCTCTCCTGGAACTTTATACTTTTTCATCACCTTCCCCATTTCACAGTCGATCACACAAACCGAGTCTCCTCCACATGTTGCCACCAATCGGCTTCCTGCTGTCGACGTAGGAAAAGTGAATTCAGTCGCTCCATTTTTAATATTTCTTATACCCTGTTTTGTCTAGAAAAATATCAGGGGAAAAAAAAAAGAGGAGGTACCACTGGACTCTGACTGCGGCTGGAAGGCGCAGGCCCACAGCTGGGTGGAGAAGTCATCTGAGCTGTCCTGTTTACTGTGGCACTGCAGAGCATGGAGCGGCTTCAGAGAGACCGGCTACAGGCGGAGAAAAGAGCGGAAATCAGAAACGTTCAAACACAAAGGAAACACTTGAAGCTGCAATAAAACATTAGCTTTGTCATAAAATAAACATCAACAGGTTAACTATCTTTGCAATCTGCACCAAGATGTCACTCTGACCACACTGACCCCCTACTGTGGGATATGGTGGGAGCAGCATCATGATATGGGGATGCCTATTTTCAGAAGGGACTGGGAAGCTGGTCGGAGTTTATGGAAAAACCTGTAGTTTATTATGTTGTAGTTCAACAAAAAAAAACAGAGAGTGGAGTGTCTCTGTTCTTACATTACCTTTGTTTTGCTGCAAGCCTTTATGATGGGCAGCACATGAGCGTTTCTGTGCAGCTGTGCAGCCTTTGCTTCCTTTCTGCTCAGGTTTTCTTTCTTCTCCACCTCTTTGACCTGTTGGACCTTGGCGCTCCTCCTGGGCGTCTCTGCCTTCGTCTCTGTCTTGCTGGGGGTTGAGGGACCCCGGTTCGGCTTCAGGGGACTCATCCTGCTCTGGGTACCTGCCAGTGGTTTGAGGCGGAGGCTGAATTTGCGAGGACTGCTTTCAGCGGGTGATTCAGGGAGGTCGGCACGCAGCTTTTTGCGGGGTGTCAGGCTGATGGAGGCGTCTGCTGCTGTATCCGTCTGTTTCCTCTTAGGACTTGTTTCCTTATCAGGTCCGTCTGTTACCTCAGATACATCCTGAGGTAAACAAATCCAGTATGAAGTTTGAAATGCAGCATTAAAGCAGCTAGATCTGATAAAGAACGAGCATTAATGCAGTTCTTACGGTGTCGTTGTTATTCTCAGTGTGAGCTTCATCGTCCGAGTCCTCCTTTGGTTCCGCCAGAGAGCGCAGATACTCCTTAGCCAGAATCTCCACCTGGAGATCACAACATGCGGTAAAATGACCGTCATGGCTGCAGAAAGTGTAAACCGTTCAGAACTTACCCTCCATTTGGTGAAATCAGCCACAGAAGTGGGGCCAAATTTAACTTGCTGACGAGCGGCGCTCACAAAGTTCTTTTCGAGGGAAGACAGTTTCTCAGCAGAGACGGGATCCGGGAGACTGAAGCTCCTCTCCCAAACAGCAATCATCTAAAAAGAGTTAAAAGCAGCACGTAGTGCAAAAGGAACCAGACTGCAGATGCACATGGGCCCAATGATTACTGCTGTAGGCCAGTTGTTAGCTTTTCTCCCTTAGCAACAGTTCACTTCTACTCATCGCCACATAGTTTGGTTTGTTTATGGAGGAATTTTACTGCCAAAAGTTAAGAGCTTTCATTTACAATTATAAAGCATGATTTCATATCTTTGAAAAACTTCAGCTCTTTTTTAGATCTTTGTTTTCATGCAAATAAACTTTTTCTCTGCACCAATCACAGCTGTTTAAGATGACATCGGCAGATATTATTCATTTTGCAATTACACCAATTTCTCTGGTGCTTTTGAGTTTTAACAATATATGTGTTTGTTCCCAAATGAGGGTTAAGGACAATCTGTTGTCTAAGACTATCTTACATGAAGCTACTTGGTACATATGTCCCATTATGTACAATTATTGTTTTCTTTTTGTGACTCTGTCATTTCCTTCTCATTATTATTTGAATTATTCATGCTTCCCCAGGCTAATTTTCTGTTGTTATGTAAACAATTTTGTGTCTTGTTGTTGTTCATTATTAGGAATAAAGTTTTTGAAAAATAAAATACAGCTTAGAATTTGATCAGTCACCATTGTGAGTTTTTAAAAATGACAGGTTTGATTTTTGCTCTTGTGGATGTCCAGATAGAAAACCACTAAATTGACAAAAACAAATGATTATTGTTTCATAAACATGTCATTACTTCTTGACAATTGCAACAATAAGATTGGTTGTGGTAGATTTCTCTGTCTAATAAATAAAATCATCATTATTTAAAAACAGAAAAAAATATGTTTCATTTATGCCAATGAATATTTCCCTACATTAATACATCATTTTCATACCCTGGTCCTCAGGTTGTCGCTGTAAACGTATCTCAAATGGTTGGCAGTAGCAGTGACATCCTTGCTGTTGTAAATCCGCAGATTGGGCAGCAACACAAACAGCTTGTAATTATCACTCACCTAAAACACAAGAGCAAGCAAAATTAAAACAAAGCTAACCAACTTTACACACAACAAGGTCACATTTTATTCCTTTAAAATCAAATTTCTAACTGTTTATTTGTAGTTTCCTTCAGCAGCGTAAACGTTAATTAAAATCTAAATTAGGGATGCACAACGTGTCTGCATGAATATCAGTATCGGCCATTTCAACATGATATTAACAACCAATGTTTATTTTCATCCAGTTATCATTACATATTGAGCGTATATATTAAGGAAGTGAATTATGCTCATGGAGAGGCCCAGTCAGTCTCCACACAAAATTTTGAGCTGCCCAGACACATAAAAGGATTTAGAAGGTTTCTGGGTCAAAATCCTTCCTAAGATCTGGGCAAATCTGCTGACCAACAAAGTTTTTTGAATACATTTTGAAACTGAAAATAAATTAAAAAAAAATTGAAATATTGAAACAAAAGTAATAAAAAAATCTTAAACTTAAATATAACGTTTGACCTGAAAACAGAAATTTAAACTCAGAAACATTTTAGAAACTATTTTTAAGATTCAAGGTTTTCTTTTAAATTTCAGTTTAAAATCTTTTTTTCCAGTTTCAAACATTTTATCACATTTTATGGCCTCAATTTCGGTCCATATATTTCTCTTAGTTTCAAGTAATGTTTTGCTGGGGTATAAAGTACTAAATATTCTCAATGACGTGCTAAATAATTTGTAACTTTTATGAAATGAGTTTTGGTTGATAAAGTGATGAAGAATCAAGTCTCATCAGTAAAAACAGTGAGCCATCTGAAAGTTAAGCAGCTGCATTTACACCCCTTCTCACCCGCTGATCTTCCAGATGTGCAACTACTGAGCTGAATGGAAAACATCTGCAAGAAGCTAAAAGTTAATTCTGCGTACACTTGCTCTGTCAGTGTAAAAAAACAATACATCAAAGAAGTAACTAGTATTTTATTAAATGTGCCTTTCAGTTACATTACAGAACCAAAGAAAATCCTTTGAACGTGACAGAAAGCTTACAGTGATATAAAGGTTGTCATCCATCTTGAGCTCTTCCAGAGCCCTGAGGGACTCCAGGGTGGTGACGTCCTCCATCTGGTTATCGCTCAGGTCCAGGTACCGGAGCGCAGGCAGCTCCAAACGCCTAGGGAACTCCTGCAGCCTGTTTCCAGACAGATCCCAACGCTCCAACGACTTCAGGCATGACAACAGCTTCACAGGAAGGTCCTCAAGCTTCAGCGCCATCTTAGACAGACTGAAAAAAAAAATAAATGATACGATTAAATTGGTGTTTCCACAGAGATATAGACTCTACAATCTTGCATAAGTCCCTTTTGCTTTACTTGGTTAAAGTTACATTCTTCAACATGTACATGCAAACAACGCTTAGAGTTTAGTAGAGGCCAGTTAGTTTTTCAAGTGTGTATACATCTTTCAATAAAAGAAGTGGACCCAAAACAAAGCCTTGGGGTACCCCACATGTAGCAGTTTATTCATACACTGAAGTCTCTGATAGAAAGGGAAGATGCTCCACAGCTACAGTTTTGAAGGAACATTAAAGCTGCTAAAATGAGGGAATAAAGTTGTAGAGAATCAGCAAGTTGCTCTTTAATTTACTCTGTTCCTCCATGATTGTTTCATCCTCATTTACAATACAACAATACTGTTCCCATGTTTCAAACTCTGCTGCACTCAGAAGGTAGGTTTGCAAGTCAATGAATAACATTGAGATTCTTTGAGTGCAGCTTCACTTTCTATCTAAACATCTGGATAAAGTGAGGACACAGTGGTAAATTAATATAAGAACATGCAAAAATTGAAAATGTTACTCACTTCAGAGTTTTGATCTGTTCCAACTTGTTGGTTTTTGGAGACCCTTTCTCCAGCAGAAGCTTCTCTGTAATTTTCTCCATCGTTAATCTGCAGGAACAGTTAGATTTTAGAAATGAAGACAGTCAGATTTAAAGAACAGGCTTTACATAGCACCTGCTTCTAGATTTATATTTGTATAAATAGCTTAGTCTACGGTTAAAGAGATCATGCATATATAAAAAACAACAATAGAGCTTTGATGTTTCACTGAAGATTCCAGTATTAAATAGTAATAATACACTTTCATCAACATTGCGCTACCTTTGAGATGAATACAGATAAGAGCAGAAAAGTACAGTGGCTAAACTTAAAAGCCTGGTTGGTAAGTATTTTACAAATACCAAATTTAACCGCGTTGGAAACGCAAACTGCTAAGTTTCTTTTCTAATTTAACCTTAATAACGACAAAAAAAAACATGTAGTTATGCTTCATGCTGCTGTCTTTTATAAATAAATTCCAGGATAACAAATGTCTTAATAACTTCCAAAGATTTATAGATTAATTTACTTACAACAACTCACCCAAGTTCTGTTTCACTCCGCACCACTACGGGAACTGAGCTTCCCGGGGAAACTGCGTCTACATCCGGTGGGCGTGGCTTGAACGAAGAACGCCCGGGATGTTTTTTTCCCCTCTATCTTGACTGCAAGGAATGTGAAGCATTCACGACAAATTACATTTCAGTAAATGTGTGACCTAGATAAATACAATATAATATGTTTTATTTCTGCTTCTTGTTGTAAAAAAATAAAAAAATAAATAAATCTTATTTGTTATTCATATTTACCCCCAATTTTTCAAAGTTTTCTCGTTCAAAGTACTTAGTATAGCAAAATATCAAGGGATCCAAAATTCTACCAATGATTGATTTCCTGTTAATTATTAATTAGATTAATTAATTTCATAATTCCATGTTCATTAAATAAAATGTGTGTCCTGTCACTCTTAATCTTTAAAAATACTTTTCCCTTTTTAACTGCCCCCTTTCTCTGAACTCTTAATGTAAAATTGATTTAAGTCAAAACCTTGAACCTGAGAATTAATTATATTTATTTATATCTTAAATTTCTTAATCTCTTAAAGTCCTAGAATTTTTGTTTTTGTTTTAATTATGCTTCTAAATTTCTGGGGGATGGTAATTTAATTTAATTTAATTTAATTTAATTTAATTTAGCTCTTAAAATATTTTACATTCAGTAGGGGGCGCGCCTTCTGTTTCGCTGTGGCTCGTGAGTTCCTAATAAACGAAGAAGAAGAAGCACTAGCACAATGATGGCGCCTGATATCAACAATGATGGTGTTTCTTCATGCGGCTGTAAAGGCATCCGACGATGTCTCGTATGTGAAAAGTTCAAAGGGAAAACTCAGACGGAGACAAGGGAACCGGAGGTACAAAATATCAACCATAATTTAGCTTATTCTAATAAATAAACAATATTGACAACAAGTTACGGAAGCCTTCTCAGGACATTGCGTCTTTAATCAAAATGTTTACTGTGCTAAAACGTGTGCATTGTCTCTGTTTTATGTTACTAATGTCCCGCATGTCTCACTTTCTGAATACAAACAGAATGTTGCTGATAGATTTAATTCAATCAATTAATCCCATGGTGAATTAAAACAAACTCGGGATTTTCCATTTGCATGATTGATGAGTTGCTCTCTCTTTAGAGAGATAGATTTAATAGATTTAATTCAATCAATTAATCCCATGATAAATTAAAACAAACTCGGCAATTCCCATTTGCATGACTGATGGATTGCTCTTTCTTTCCACCAGACTGACAAAAGTCTTCAATGTGGCGCTTTCTGAAGGACAGTTTTGTTCAGAGACTTCCTAACTCATTTTATTTGTCGTTTCTGTTGTTTTGTTTATTTGTTTTGGATATTTAAAATGTCTTCAGGTTCCAATGTTAAATGTTCGTTAGAAATGAAAGTATATTGATCTTTGAGAGAGCGAACTTACATTATTATTCCATTACCATTATATTATTATTTGAAAATGGTCCCAAACAACATTATCGTTTATTCTTCTGTGGTAATTTATTATGTAGCAAAATGTGTTATTGTGACAAGTCTAGTAGAAAAGTTCAAGGTTTTAACTATGTCTTTGGAATTTTTATTTGTTACAAAATAATATTCACTTTTCAAACGCTGCTATTACATCTATTACACCATAGTTTTAGTAATAAATGTGTAGTTAATAGTGAACGGGGATGTGTGCATTGTAACTTTTGCACTCACTGGCAGAAATGTTCATGTAACTATACTGAATTAATTTAAAACCAAAAAATAAAAAAGATTTTAAAGTCTTCCTTTGGTAAAGGAGGAAAAACAACAGCTTTAACTTTATTGTTTTGTTTTTTGGGAAGAAGACTGTGCACCATTTTCTCTATGATGCTGAAACAAAACTCGCTGTCTGCAAAGATGGAGATGGAGAAGGTGCATCTTTTCCTTTTCCCGGTGTCTTCCTGTGGGAGAACTTCATATCTGAGGAAGAGGAGAAGGAGCTGATTGGCTCCATGGATCAGGATGTTTGGAATCCATCACAGTCTGGTCGAAGGAAACAGGTTATACTCCACATTTTCTAGCCCCAAATCTATGAACCACTGTTGATTTGTCAATGAAGCCAATCAAACTGTTGTATGATTGCAGGACTATGGTCCAAAGGTGAACTTCAAGAAAAAGAAAGTGCGTCTAGCTAACTTCAATGGACTCCCTGGTTTGAGCCAGAAACTGGTGCTGCGGATGCAACAGGAGCCAAACCTGCAGGGCTTCCAACCGGTGGAGCAGTGTAACCTGGACTACCACCCTCAGCGAGGCTCCGCCATCGATTCGCACCTAGACGACTCGTGGCTGTGGGGTGAAAGGCTTGTCACGGTCAACATGCTCTCAGAGACTGTGCTCACCATGTCTCTGGAGGAGGGCCTGCCAGAGCGCGGGCTGGTGGGGGGGATCCACGTGGCCGTACGGCTTCCCAGGAGGTGTTTGGTGGCACTGTACGGGGAGGCGAGGCACAGATGGAAACACGCCATTCACAGAGAAGACATTCAGGAGCGCAGAGTCTGCAGCACCTACAGAGAGCTGTCTGCAGAGTTCCTGCCTGCAGGGCGGCAGGCGGAGCTGGGAGCCAAACTGCTTGATATCGCTTTGACGTTCAGAGGAACTCCTGTATAAACGCATCAGACCGATAAAGAGAAAACTCAACACGTCTTTAGTGTCCTTGACTGAAGTGAATGCTTGTAGTCTTTTGCTCAGCCATTTAGCAAAACAAGGCAAAACAGCTTTGATATTCCAAAGACTGTTGTGAAGCAATGTTTTATATGGTTTTTTTTTAATTCAAACTTTCACAACAGTTTATCCAAATCTTTGCGCCTGTGTTCTTAAAATAAAGTATTTTCTTTCAGTTTGTTTATGATGACGGTGATGGAGAAAAACTGTCCATCAAATTGCTACAAAATTGTTTTATTTCTACAACTTCCACCAGATGGCGACAGAGTGCACGTTTAATCTTCATAGTGGAGAACGAAGTGATTGTATTAATTTCTGTAAGACATCAAAAGGATAAACCATTATATAGTTTACATTAGATTTTTATATACCAGAATAAATTAACTTTTATCAGATGAGTATCAAACTTTATTTGTAAACGTTGATCTTGTATTATGTAATGTGATATATTTTGTTTGTTTTTTCTATGTATTCATAATGTGATCAAGAATTTTACGTGATATTTTTAATAATAAATTGTTGCTTAGAATAAAAGAACATCTATTTTACTTAACATTTACTATATACCATAATAAATTGTGATATATAACACAGTGAAATATAAAAATGTGTATTTGTAATTTAAATATTTTATTAACTTTTTCATACAAGGAATTTAAATATAAAATATGTACATTAAATAAATTACTTTATAATAAATTAATTTAATGAAAAGATGACCGACAAGTCAACCAATTATATTTTTTTATAAATTGGATTTTCAGTCTTCAGAGAGTCTCAAAGTAAACAGAAGTTTCCTTGCCTGGATCAGGTTTTTGGCAGACAGGCGACAGTAGATCTGCAGTAAGAACACCGATTGTTAAACACAAGTTTTCCACAGGAATATGTTATTTCTAATACATTCAAATGCTCACTCGGCCCACAGATAATCCTTCAAAGTTTGTTTTCTGTTTACGACCTTGTCATCTGTTTTGACAGCTGTGAAACAGTTTAAAAAGGCCAGGCCGATGTTCTCTGGTAGAAACTTGCTTTCTACCAGAGAAAGCAAGTTTCTTGTTGATTTCTTGTTGATTTGTTGATTGTTGATTTTTGATCAACAAATATTTTGTTGATCAAAAATATTTAGCAAACATTTTTATTATTTTATATCTAATAACTTTTTTGAATATTTATATTAACGTTTAATGCACCCTGTAATTAGTTTGTAAATAGTATTACGCGCTTGCTGACCGTGCTCTTATTTTGAAAATCGGGCCGGACATCCGTGTTTACTTTAGCTCTTGCTCAGGCTGTTCGTTGGTGGCTCCGTGTGGTTTTTAACACCCTGCTCTGCTACAAGCCGGGTTCGTCTCTCAGGGAGGTTTCACTCGCCGTCGCCAGGAGGAGTCAGCTCTCTTTCGGTCGGCATAAACAGCAACACGGAGGTTATGTCTGCGGTTCGGACCCCGAGTGGAGACTTCTCGTTAAGCTGCCGTAGCCGTTAGCTCGCTGCTTTGGGTCCGCTGAGTTGTAGCTACAACAGGCTTTTTGTTCTGCTCCCGGACAGCCTCTGCATGACAAACCGTCCCCACTGTTCAGAGCGGACAGGGCGGTAGTACAGCGGCTGCTTTATTGGGAAACGTGTCAGGGAGACCACCCCCTTCCTCATCACCACCACCACCACCCTCCCAGGTTGTGAACCCCTGCTGCGGGGCTAACACCCCCGGTCATCGAGCGAATTCATGGCCGGAAATCCGAGGAGGGGCGCCGGACTCATCGGGCTGATGAAGGACGCCTTTCAGCCCCACCAACAGCCTCTGCAGCCTCACCAGCCCGCTGTGGTCGATAAGAAAATGGTGGAGAAATGCTGGAAGCTCATGGATAAGGTACAAACTGTCTCTAGGTTCAAAAACGCTCTAATATTGACATAAAAACTTGTTTTTTTTGTGACTTTAAGCTGTTATCAGTTGCTATGCATCATAAAGTGTTTACTTTTCACTTCCTTCTTCTAGATTTATGATCATATCAGGGCTATAACCAACATTTATCATTAACATTTAAGTAACAAATCAAACGGGTTTCCTGGATATCCCACCTAATGTGAAAATATATTCACATCCCTGGACTTTGTCACGTTAGAACCAACAACCTTCATATATTTTTTGAGAATTATATGTAATAAACCAACACAAAGTAGTGTATTTATTTACTTCTCTTTAATCGGATCCCTCTAAATTAAGTGTAAAGGAATCCAACTAGAAATGACCAATTAGAAAATAAAATCCACCAGAGTGTAATTTAACACTTTTGAGGTTTTTTGGAGAACATTAGAGAAAAAACCCCTCAGCAGACAGGTCAGAGAGAAAGTTCTGGAGAAGTTTATAGCAGGGTTAGGTTTGAAAATAATATCCTAATATCAAATAAATTGACAAGTTAGCTGTTTGCCAAAAGCCATGTGGAAGATTGACCTTATCCAAAATATTTCAGGATCTCAGTTAAAGTGTGAGCAATTTTAAGATGTTAAAGAACTGTTTGGAGTGTGTAATTGTAAGCATTATGATCCGACTGCATGCATGCTAATGCAATAATTGGGCTGGTGGATGGAGTCGCCTACACCTGACACAGATGACAGTGCCCAGAAGTCACAGAGATCGTTTGAAGCGCTAATGTGGGAGAAAGGATGGCGGAAAAATGTGAATTTATCTCAACTGGGATAATCATTGAAAGATTTTTTGATATTTCTGTTATATTCTAGTCCACTTCAGAGCTTTTTGGCCAACAGGAAACATGCTGTAAATCGTAAAACATTGGATTATTGGTATAATCAAGCGTGGCAGCATCATGCTGTGGAGATGTGTGTTTTTTTTTTTTCCCAACAGGGACATAAATGCGGGTTCATGATGGGGATAAATGTGAGACAGTCCTGGACAAAATCCAAGCCTGCAGCCAAATATGGACTAGACTGTTTTAGATCAAAGCATATTAATCCATTACAATGGTCTAGTCAAAGTCCAAACCTATGTCCAACTGAGAATCATTGATCTGTCTTCAAATGTTCAAAGCTGCAGCCAAAGTTGCTTCTACAAAATTTGATTTAGGAGACTGAAAATAAATTCACACCACAGTTTTCTTATTTTTAATTGTTAGAAATGTTGAAAACCATGGATAGTTTTCCTCCCACTTTAAAATCAAGCTCTACTTTGTCTTGGTATGTCAGATCAAATTTGGATAAAATGCATAGAAGTTTGATGTTATGACATGAATGGATGTGGAACAGTTAGAATGATAGACAAATGTTATTTTGTTTTAATTACTGGAAAACCTATGTTACAATGGAAAATATTACATTGAACACAAAGTATTTTAATAACCACACTTTCCAGTGACTTACTCAAAAACAGACTTGAGTACACCCATGCCTGCTTCTAATAAGTTTAATAAACTTTGCTAAATTCAACAAACATTTTAAAAAAGAGTGACCTTAATCCTGTTTTTATTGGTGAGATTAGATGGGGTTTCTTTTCTATTATTTATTTTCTCCATTTGATCCCAGAAGACTTTTCAATTGAAAAGAAATAAAAATATCCTTTTATTGTCCCACAGTGGAGATTCACACAAAGGTATTAATATATATCTATATATAAGCTAATTAAAGAATTAAATACTGTACAGTAATAGCAAAATTACAACCTAAAGTACTATGCAGTTATCAAAAATAGACTAATCGGAGTCAAAAAAAACTGCAAGGTGTGTAAGATAATTAAAAATGTGTTTGTAACTAAGACTATTTACAGTAAGTGAAGATAAAACTGTGCAAGCAACAGAGCTGTGTGAATCACAGCAGAAATGTAAACACTCACTGAATTTGTTGAGGAGCAATGATTATAGAGTCTGAGCTGCTGGAGGAAGGATCTGTGGTAACACTCCTTTGTGCACTTTGGATACAGCAGGGGGTTTTTTTTCCAATAAGGCCATAGTGCAAAATCCTTTTTTAAATTTTGTAGTAATGCAATATTTAAATCCAACCAAATTATTTGCTTTATAAAATATTGCATGCTTAGTTTTTATTGTTGTTTTTATCAGGTAAAATGAATCACAACATTGTTTTTGTGATTTTATTTATGTTTTTAAAATATATTTTGGCCCACAAGTCTTTTTGAGTTGACCATTTGGGAAATGTGACACCTCTGCTCCAGGGTTACAATAGTTTTAGTTTTATTTCTTTGTGACTTTTTGTGTGTCTAATTCAGTTAGTTTTAATTAGATTTTACAGTGTGTTTACTAGTTTTTATTAGTTATAATTAGTTAAAGATTGTCTAGTTTTTGTATTATTTATAGTTTTTTTCATACTTTGGTTCATTTTTAGGTACAGAATTCAGAAAGGTCAAAGTATAATATTGTGATTATTTATACGTTGATTCGGTAATGAATATTCAACAGAAGATACTACTTTCAAAAATTTATTCAGTTATTGTTGAACAACAACTGATTCTGGTGTTTTATCCAAACTTTTGCTGTCACCAGTTTGCGGACTGCTGTAAGCGCCACCAGAAGGAGTACGGATTACCGTAGTTTACCGACAGCTGACGTAAACTGCTTGTGTGGGGAAAAATAAATAAATTTCACATCAGTTCGAAAAGCTACATTCATACAAATGAAAACAAAGGATATTATATCTATAATATCATTATGTGTTAGATAGCTTTATAAACTCACGATATAGTTCCAGTTAATGTTTTCTTAATTTCAGTTATTTCATTCGTTTTAGTTAACTATAATAATATTGCTCTCGTAGCTAAAAAGCTCGTGCTTTTCTCATTACTGTTAAAATATATAAAAACATGAATAAATAAGCAGTATAATGGTTGTTGAGACTGTTTGTTTTGACATAAAGTGATTTTAGCAGCACTTGTTTACTGCAAGCACTCATAATCTGGATCGGTTGCTGTTATTTTCTGTGCTACAAAGTTTAGGAAGCATTGATCTAAACTGTATGAGAAAACCGAATCCCTCCAAATTAGGACTACAATGGTGTCCCTGATGCATTTCCTAATTGGGATAACGTGAAGTAGGTCGCATTAGGAGAGCAGCCCCCTTTTTTCCAGTGTTGGATCAGAAAGAGGTGTCGTCTGTGTGTTGCATCTGTGGCCAGGGGAAGGTTTACTTTGGTCCCATTTATCGCCGTCTTTGTGGTTTTATCTCTCGCCGTCAGCTTTGGGCTGAGATGGAGATAAGAGGAGAAAGCAGAGAGAGACGACAAGATGAGACTTGAGAAGATATTACTGCAGGAGGGCCGGAGTAAGAGGAGATAAGGCAGGGAGACGGTGAAATGTGTGTGCTGTGCTGCATCAGTTACACCTACAGGATATGTGCTGATATCCCTTTTGTCCTGTTTGAAGTTTTAAATCCTTTTGTTTCTGGGTTATATAGCGGCCAGATGTGTAACGCCTCTTTAATAAAGTCTGCAGACTTGGTTGGAAGATGATACAAAGCTGGAAAAAGTGTGTCCTCTTAGTTTTGTTTTGGATTGATTCATCACACCTTCATGCTTCAAACCATTAAACAAATTTTAATATCAGATAAAAATTTCCAGAGTTACCACTGCTGACTCCAAACTCCCCCCGCCCCCCCCCAAAAAAGACATAACAGCCAAAACCACCCTGATGACTCGGAG
This sequence comes from Poecilia formosa, assembly GCF_000485575.1. Classification (NCBI taxonomy): domain Eukaryota; kingdom Metazoa; phylum Chordata; class Actinopteri; order Cyprinodontiformes; family Poeciliidae; genus Poecilia; species Poecilia formosa. The sequence goes on from NW_006800082.1 coordinate 1,320,471, forward strand.
CCCTATAGGGGAAATGGGATTTTTTTTTTTCTTTTGCGTTCCCTCGCAAGAGATAAAAAATTTTAAATTGTCATTTGTGATTGTATACAAAATAGACCAGCAAATATTGCAGTAAGCATATTGCAAGGTAACACAAAAGAATTTTTTTTTCTCATGTTCCCTAGACTGCTCCGTATGATGATTTTCAAGACTTCTGGAAAAAATATTTTGTTGACAACTTAAGAACATCCTCATGTTCCATGTTATGATCCAGATGGCAAATATGCCCAGAAAATGCTGTCTGTTGATGTTTAACGTTTAAAGAAGTGTTAGTTTTCATTTTTTGACTCAACCCTAATTGGAACCGATTCTGGTCAATTCTACCGTGAAAAGGCGCAAACAAGTTTTATCAAGATTATTGCATAAAATAATCTGACCAGAGATCACATACGGTTTGATTTGCAGGCCAAATTGTGAAATCTTCTAACATTTTCACTTGCTTAGCTTAACAAATTTTCAATTCCAGCATCTCAAAGTATCTTGGATTATCTAATTATTATATATTAGCCCTCTAAATTTCCTCTTGTGTGTAATCTGAAGAAGTACAACGTCCAGTGATTAAAATATTTATGCGATTGATGCTGGACGATATGGCTGAAAAACATATCACAATATAAGTGCTTCATATCAGTTGATATAGATAATTATTGTTGAGTTTGGAAGCATCTTAAATATCTAAGATCCTTCCAAACTTCATGTTTTATCCACAGTTTTGTCTCAAGCTGTTGGACTCACTTTCTCCTTTTACTTCATACTGTTGTTTATTATTTTTAAGCAGTTGTGAAACATGGCGGTGAAACCTGAACCTGTTGTTGTGCAACTTACTCAACATGTTGTTGCTAGGAAACCAAAGAGTGAGTGGGTTGATGCCACCAACACAGCTTGGCAGTGAAAGGTTGAGCAGCTAAAACATTTCCTCTGCATACATACCCAGAATGCAACACAGTTCTGAATCAGACTTCAGTGAAATTATTGAAAATTCTAAATTATGTGATATTGATCATGTGTTTATCGCAATATATATTGTTATGAATTTATTGCCCCCGTTAAAGGGTTAATAGAGGAGCCATGTTGTGATGACTTCCTGAAGGTGGTGTTTCAGAAAGAGCAGAAGTTTTTAAAGAGACAGAGGCTGACTTTTAAGGCATTAAATGACAAAGTCAAACTTCAGTCGTTAAAAGAATTGTTTTAACAACTGAAGTTAACATAGTTACTTGATTATACGATAAGATGGCACTATGTGGCTGGAAAACACACAATACTGTCTCTTTAAGTCACCTCTCCCCTGTGTTTCCTGTGCAGGTGGTGCGTTTGTGCCAGAACCCCAAGGTGGCGCTGAAGAACAGCCCACCCTACATCCTGGACCTGCTGCCAGACACCTACCAGCACCTGCGCACCATCCTGTCCAGGTACGAGGGGAAGATGGAGATCCTCGGGGAGAACGAGTATTTCCGCGTGGTCATCGATAACCTCACCAACAAGACGAAGCAGACCATGAGCCTGTTCAAGGAGGCCAAGGAGCGGATGTACGAGGAGAACTCCCAGGCCAGGTGGGCTAACACAAGAAGCGCTGAGCAACGTTTGGATGAGTGACAGATGGTTCAGAGCTAATCACCCTTTCACCCTGGCATCCAGGACATAAAATGAGCCTTTAAGATTGTGATGGCGGGATCTTTCCTAATCTGGCTCTGCTGCTGTTTTCTGACCCGTCGTATAATCTGAGTTTCACCTTTCAGGTGTTTCTCTACTGTAAGGCTGCAGCTAACTGTTAGATTAGCAGTCGATTAATTGATCAATCAGATTTAAAAATGGGACATTCTACAGATTTTTCATTGAACTACTTAAGCTTTCTTTATACAATATAGGCAATACATTAAAAGATGCAAAAAAATCATTCAGTTCCTTTTTAATTAAGAAAATAAACATTTGTATTGCTTAAAATGTAATACCTCAGCATTCCTTTAATAGATCTGAACCAAGTGAAGCTAAAAATATGCTACTTGTGGGAGTTTTTTTTAAATATCAATTTATTTTCTGTAGTTTTGACTTAATTAATACTTAATGAATAAATGACAAGTCTATTATAATAATTAATTAATCACATGATAAATTAAAATGAGCTAGATATTTTCCATTATGATTATTACGTAATTTTTATTTGAAGGACGGTGTTATTCACAGAGACGTCATAACCCACTTTATGTATGGCTTTGGTTTAAGTTGTTTTTATTACCATTTTATTTATTGGTTTTGGCTGTCATATTTTATTTTGGATATTTAAAATATCTTCCAGTCCCAGTGTTGAGTGTTATTTGGTTTTTATATTATTATTCCATTGTCAAGATTTTGCTTGAAAATGATCTCAAAACAAAAATAATATAGTTTATCGCAATAATTAATTTATCGTTCAGATTAATACATTGTCAGCTTCCTTAAGAACTTCATTGCTAAAGAAACTGGCTGTTCACAGAGAACTTTATGCAAAGTTTAGTGGAAAGAAAAAGTGTGGTAGAATGAAAAGGATTGTGAAGCAGAGACCTTTCAGGAGTTTAGTGGAGATTCAGCGGCTTGCAGCTGGAGTCACCACACACAGTCTGCAAGTGTCACATTTCTGGTGTGAAGCCAATCCTGGAGCGGAGACAAGTCAGAGGAATCTTACCCGGGGTAGAAATTGGCAAATGAAATGCAAATTTAGGATTTCTCAGAGACTGAAGGCAGAGTGGAGAGATGCAGAATCTACTGTGCTTAAAGTCCAGATGATCTGGGTTGCCATGTCATCTGCTGGTTTTGATTAACTGAGTTTTCTGGAGTTTACAGTCAACACAATAGTCTAATGGGAAGGTTTAGAAAAGTTCCTGCTTCCTCTTGTTGACAAGCTTTAGATGCTGGTTTCATTTTACTTTTGGACTTTGTACCGACCCACACTGCCAAAGGTACCAGTCACTTTCCACTACAAATGTATGCAAAACTTTGTCTATATTCTGCCAATGTTGAAAAAACACAATTTTGCAATTGGAGTGTTTCCATGAAATAAGAAATGCGATTAAAATCACATGTGGATAAGTTTGTTCACACAATAAGTCATTAAAAAACATGGTAGCAACAGAGGTAAACACAAATATTCTCATTTGATATTTAAAAATTACAATCTTGAGATGGACCAAAATATGTGGAAATTTTGCCATTTTAATAATTCGTATGAATAAAAAAAACAGTTTCTTTCAATATAAAACTTATAAAGCTTTAACAAAACTGCTTGGTGATTTTTTTTTTGTTAAAACATGCTTGTTCACCATTCAATGAAGTTTCTGAAAGTAAGTATCCAGAAATTTTACTCAAGAGTAGCGATACTTCAAAATAAAATTACTCAAAAAAAAAAAAGTTAAAAATTCAGCATAGTGAAAATTACCCCTGTCATAACAAATTTTGCTGGACGATAAATTGCCACAGAAGTTATCACAATAAATGGTTATATTCTTTTTAGAACATTTTTGAGGTAATATAGTGGTAATGGCATTATAGTCAAAGAATACACTCTCATAGATCAATAAGCTTTAAATTATAATTAACATTTAACACTGGAACTGGAAGACATTTTGAATATAAAAAAATCAGTAGAAAATAAATAAAATTAATTATGAAGTCTCTGCAAATTTGTCCATTAAAAAGAAAGGAAAAAATGAGACCAAAACATGAGGCTGAAGACTTTTATCATCCAATTTTTGGAAAAAATAGAAAATGATAAACCATTCAAATGGAAATCAAATGTAGCTAGTATGATAAGATAATTTATTTGTCTCCCATGGGGTTACTGAGTAAATGTAACAAGTTACTATTCAACTTTGCTCGTGTAATTAAAAAAAAAGTGTTTCTAATGCAGTTTTACAAAGTGCTCAAATTTAAATACAGCCAACAAAACAGCCTCATCCTAACACAAATTGGCCATTGAACAAATTTATTTCTATAATTCCAAGTTGCACAATTATATAGTCAGTGGAAATCCAGCTACTTCCTGCTTTTGTCACCATGGTAACTCTGTGACTGACTGGCCAACAGACTGACCTAACCTGACCCACATAGAGAATATCATAGTTGTCAAAAGGAAGATGAGAGACATCAGAACCGCGGCCTGGTCTGCTCCATTCCAAGCCTTAACCAGATACTGTTGAGTACATGAACATAATGTTCAGTAAGATACCATTCTGTATTAGAAACCCTTCTTTAAAATAGCTCTGATGCAATATTGTAATTTTCTGAAACAGAATTTTGGGTTTTCATTATCAATTAACCAATGCTTAACATATAATTCAGTTATCTCTCAGAAAGTTGTTTTTGACTTAAACCGATCTTTCTAACAGTAACCTCTCAAATCTCCTCCTGCTAAATCAGGTCTGCTGTAAAGTTTTCGCACATTAACGTAAAGTTGTTCAACCTCGAAAAAAACACTGTGATGTACAGCTGCTTAAAAGTCAGATAACAGACCAACTGAAGTGTCACAATCACACCAACTTCCTGTATTTCTCAGAAAAGCATTAGCAGCAAAAGTTCATCCTTCCTCTGATTTTATCGAGCATTTCCTCCTCGATTCTCTGTAAATGCGTCAGTTCTGTTAACTGAACCACAGAAGAACTTTTATTTATTCCTCAAGTCCACTTGTCATTCAGTGAAATCATTGAGTGACAAGTCGTCCTAAATTAGGACGACTTTAATAAATTAATAAAAATAATTTAGAAACATTAATTCACTAAAAGCTATTTTCTGTTGCTGAATCTTTCTAATTTAATCGTTCTCAGAGTGTTTCCTCCAGTCAGTCATGGTGGATGTACTCTGGTGGGAGGTTTGTGACTCAGCTGCAGCTAGCTTCAGCTAACCCATCTCTTTTGCTGTTGCTACTCCCTCAGGAGGAACCTGACCAAGCTGTCTCTGATCTTCAGTCACATGCTGGCCGAGCTGAAGGCCATCTTTCCCAACGGCCTGTTTCAGGGGGACAACTTCCGGATTACCAAAGCTGACGCCGCTGAATTTTGGAGAAGGTCATTCGGAGACAAGTGAGTTTCTGTTTTTAATAGAGAACAGGGAGGAGTCATGATTGTTGTTTTAGCTCTGAAGTCGTTCCAATGTTCGAGTCAGGTTTTGACAATCTGCTGGACTCTTAGGATGTTTTTCCACGTCTGGATGAGAGTGGAAAAAAGAAAATGGACTTCCATAAGTTTAGGTTGATCCTTTCTTTGATCCCTCCTTCCTTCCTTGATCCGTCCTTTGATACTTCCTTTTCATCCTTCCTTCCTGCATTCGATCAGTCCTTTGATCCATCCTTCCTTTAGTGCTTCCTTCCTTTCACCCTTCCTTCCTGCCTTTGAGTCTTCCTTCTTTTGCTCTTTCCATTGAACCTTCCTTTGCTCCTTCCTTTGATTTTTTCCTTCCTTCCTTTGAGCTGAACTTTGGTTCGTCCTTTGATCCTTCCTTCTTTCCTTTGATCTTTACTTCCTTCCTTCATTTGATTCTGACTTTGATCCTTCCATTTAATCCTTCCTTCTTTCCTTTGATCTGTCCGTTGGTCCTTCCTTCATTCCTCTGATTCCTCTTTTGATCCTTCCGTCCTTCCATTAATCCCTCCTTTGATTCTTCCTTTCCTTGATCCCTACTTCTCATCATTCACTCTTTCCTTTGATCCTTCCTTCTTTAGTCTGATCCCTCCTTTGATCCTTCTTTCCTTTCTTTGATCCCTCCTTCTTTCCCTTGATTCGTCCGTGGGTCCTTCCTTCCTTTGATCCTGTCTTCCTTTCTTTGGACCGTCATTTGGTCCTTCCATCGTTCATTTAGTCCCTCCTTTGATCCTTCCTTCCTTCCTTCCTTCCTTCCTTCCTTCCTTCCTTCCTTCCTTTCTTTCTTTCTTTCTTTCTTTCTTTCTTTCTTTCTTTCTTTCTTTCTTTAATCCCTCCTTTGATCCTTCCTTCCCCTGATCCCTCCTTTGATCCTTCCTTCCTGCCTTTAATCCATCCTTTGGTCCTTCCTTCTTTCCTTTGATCCTTTCGCCCTCTGATCCCTCCTTTGATACTTCCTTCTTTCCTTTGATCCTTCCTTTTTTTGTTGATTCCTTCTTTGATTCTTCCTTATTTCCTTTTATCCTTACTTTGATCCTTCCTTCTTTCCTTTGAGTCCTCCTTTGATCCATCCTTTATTCCGTGCTTTGATCCTTTCTTCCCTCCTTTGATCCTTCCTTCATCGATCTGTCCATCCTTTGTTTGGTCCTTCCATCCTTCCTTTGATCCTTCTTACTTTCTTTACCTTTCTATCTGTTCTATCTTTCATCCTTTAATCTGTCCATCTGTCATTTCCTTTTATCCCTCCGTCATTAACTCATACTGAACTTTAGGGTCAAGGGTCAGAAAAAGGGCAGCCAACAACAAGACGCCACACATGTGGACACAACCTGTTTGCCAACAACAGCCACCCCAGAGACGGTTTCCTCCCTCAGGCTGCTACTTCTTATGAACATGTCACAACCTGCCTTTTCTGTTTTTTTCCTTTATGTAAAATGTGATTGTACAGGTTGTTTTATCTTTATTTATTTACTCTAAGGTTTCTACATTTACATTTAATGTCTGTATGCTATGAACACTTGAAACCGAAGTCAGATTCATAGCGAGTTATCACAATTCTGATTCTGATTCAGAAAGCCTTAACTTTGCATCTCTGTTTATTTCCCCTCTGTTTATGTATTTCTGTTTCAGAACCATTGTACCCTGGAGGATGTTCCGCCAGGCTCTCCATGAGTTTCACCCCATAAGTTCTGGTTTGGAAGCCATGGCACTGAAGTCCACCATCGACCTCACCTGCAACGACTACATCTCTGTTTTTGAGTTCGACATCTTCACCCGACTCTTTCAGGTAAGGCTTTCTGAGCATGTCTGAACTGTGAATTAGTCGAAAGTAACATTCAGTCATTGATACGTTTTTATTTTGGTGCATTTTTGTAGCCATGGTCGTCTCTTCTGAGAAACTGGAACAGCCTAGCAGTCACACATCCCGGCTACATGGCCTTCCTGACGTACGACGAAGTCAAGGCTCGGCTGCAGAGATTCATCCACAAACCTGGCAGGTGAGACTCATGTAACCTGAGGGCTGATGGGTGTCGGCTGAAGCTTCTGGGTTGAGATATTTCTCTTTTCTCTCAGCTACATTTTCCGGCTGAGCTGCACTCGGCTGGGACAGTGGGCGATCGGTTACGTGACAGCCGACGGGAACATCCTGCAGACTATTCCCCACAATAAACCGCTTTTCCAAGCCCTCATCGATGGATACAGAGAGGGATTGTGAGTCACATTTGAACATTATATCAAATCCTCCAGAGATATTTTTTTTACGTGTAAAATTTACTTTTTGCACATTTTTGTATTACCATTTAAGTTTATACTGCTTCTAAAAACATTTAAAAAAACAACACTCTGTTGTTTTGCTGGCAATAAATTTATGTTTTTCTTGGTGTCTGGAAAATGGGCCATTTCAGAAACCTTCTGAATGTAACAAATCAGCAAGCACATATTTGAGCATCTGTTTGCAGCCATTTTCACATGCGAGTGTAAACGTTGAGTTTAGGGCTGTTGTGGAAAAAATTATGACCAAGCACTGTTCAGGTAAAATCACTCAACCAGGTTTATTTATGAATTGTGCACAACTCAGAGAGCTCATAGGACAATCAATCATGAAGCAGTTCTGGATAGAAAGCTCTGCCAGGCAGAGACAACACATGAGTTTTATACCAAGGATAAGGAATTCAAAACAATTGGGTGAGACAGAGTGGCTCTCATGCAGCTGTGGGAAACAACTTCCAACCTTGTACATGTAACCCAAATAGTTCTTTTGGTGAGAGTTCACAAGCATTTCATATAACATGATCAGCAGATGTTAACTTATAGTAATTTTCCACCACAGGGTGTGGCCAGAAGCAGCTATTTGGATTTAAAGTGACAACACACACTAAAACGGCTCATTCTTTGAAAAAAAAAAATCTCATCAGAATAGAAATTGTCAATCTCATTTTAATTTATTTTGCCATTAATTGATTAATTGGAAGAGGCTTAATTGGTGGGTTGTTGAGACTCAGTTCTTCTTTTCTCCTTTTTCCAGGAAAGATTTCTGAAAATCCTCTTAACATCAACACATTCAGCTTTTTCTGAAGGTTTGAGCAGAGTCTTGGTTCATAATAAAAACACATCCTAACGCTGACATTCAAAGCCTTTTGAACGTCAGCATTCAAAAGGTGTTCAATTATTAATTTTCAAATATTCTCAAATAAATCTTTTACAATAGATTAATAATTTATATTTTTTCTATTGGTTGTGGCTTCACTCCGTGTCATTACTGACTGTTGCAACCCTCAGTCCATCAGTTGGTAGCCAGAAAGAACAAGATTCTTCCACACCACAACGATGCATGAGAAGCCTCCCCTCTTAGTACGTTTTTTTTTTTTTTTTTTACCTTGAAGTGTCTCACCTAATGAAGTAAATATCTCCCTGTGATCCAGCTCTGTCTTTGTGGAGCAGTAACGTCTCTAAACTCTCTCGATCCTGTCATTTTTGGTTTCATTCGTCTTTCTCAATGTGGGAGCATGGCGTACCACTTCCCCTTCAGACGCCACAATAAGAGGATGTGCGTCTGCACCGACTTTAATGACCCGAACGACTGTCTGAATTCTTAAAACTTGCTGAAGTTTTCATTCTTCTAACTATTTAAGTTCATACCGCCAGCTTTAATGTGTTTTGTTTCAATTTTATGTGAAGTAGAGAGAAAATTGTGTGACTTTCTGAAGGGTATTTTTAGAGGCAGAGGTCCGATTTCAAGATGTTAAATTACAAAGTCAAATTTCTGAAACTGAAGGTAACGTAGTAACTTGACTGCGCTCTAAAATGGCACTATGTGACTAGAAAACATAATACTGGATGTGAGCAGGGATGAACATGGATGTTTGATGGAGTTTAATTTTTAACAGAAGTAAGGAAAATGTTCCTGAGTGAGATTCGGTGGATGTGGAATTAGAATCGCACCTGTGTGATTCTGTTGGTGTTGACGCTTGCGGTTGTGGTTTTCTAGCTATCTTTTCCCAGACGGCCGTGCGCAGAACCCAGACCTGACGGGGCTGTGTGAGCCTTCTCCTCAGGACCACATCAAAGTTACTCAGGTTTGGTTTGTTTCTCACTACGAAGTACATTCAGGCATTCATCATCCTGCGGAGATACAGCTGGCAGCTTTATGGTCATCAAACAGAAGCCTTGTGAGTGTTAAACAGGAAGTTTTACTGGTGATTTTCTGGTCGTTGTCCCTGCAGGAGCAGTACGAGCTGTACTGTGAGATGGGCTCCACCTTCCAGCTCTGCAAGATTTGCGCCGAAAACGACAAAGATGTGAAGATTGAGCCCTGCAGACACCTGATGTGCACTTCCTGTCTGACCGCCTGGCAGGTGAGGACGTCGACTCCACTGTATAACCTTTGGTTACATCGGTATGCACTGATAATCTGATTGTTAGTTTGCTTCCTGGTAGGAATCAATGTCCAGCTGTGTCAGATTCAGGTTGTTTTTCCTTCCAGTTGACTACCTTGAAGCAGTAAAGATCATTTCCTGTTTTATTAGATTGAGGTAGCGGGTTCTGTTTCCTGCAAACTATCAGATATGCACAATGGTGAAATAAATGGTTTTCCCTACATTTTATTACAGTAAATGTTGAAGAAGGTAACTAAATATTTTCTGTTTTTGAAAAAAAAAAACAAACAAACTGAAAACCATTTCTTATTTTGATGAATTACAGTTCACACACAGGACCAGGTGGTGCTTACCTTCATCTGGTCAGTTCTCTAAACTTAAGCACCTTTTGCTGCCCAGTTATTAATCAGTTAATCCAAAAATAAGTAGATCAGCCTTACAATGTGTTGATAGGTCAAGCAGAAAGGACTGTTTTTTACACACTGAACTGTTTAGATGCATCATTTAAGCCTAAAACTGACTGAAGGTTTAACCTGAACAACCACCTGCACCTACTGTTTTTACTTGTCCTTTTGGAATAATGTGCTATATTTACATACCGTACAAGTTATCATGTTGTTTTCTGAATGTTCCTCTGTATTTTTTAGCCCTCCAAGAATATTTTAATGGAATAAAGGGAGATACTTTTTCATTATCCTCTAGATTTTTTGTGAAGAAACAAAGTAATCCATCTTATTTAGAGCATTAGCAGCTTTATTGTGTGTTTGGATTTAATTGTGATCCTTTGTAGGAGTCAGAGGGTCAAGGCTGTCCGTTCTGCCGCTGTGAGATCAAAGGCACGGAGCCCATCGTAGTGGACCCCTTCCATCCTAAGGCCAGCGGGGCTTCCTTCGCCGGCTTCCAGGGCTCCAGCCGAGCCGAAGCAGTAGCAAACGATGAGGAAGAGGATGACCGTCTGGAGGACCATCTGGTCATGAGCAGGCTGGCCTGCAGTAGTAAGGTACGGCCTGCACCTCTGGTTCTCTCTGCTTTCATGGTGGATCTCTAAAACCGTCTCTGTGTCTTTAAAGGTGGAACGTCCGGCATCTCCGGTGTCTCAGCTGCCTCCGGTGCCTCCACGGCTGGACCTGCTGCAGCAGAGGTCCGTGCTGAGTCAGGGCACCACAGCCAAGGTGCGTTTCCATGCAGACCCCAGGTCGACCGGCCGGCCTGCGGATGGTTTCTACTGACAGCTCCGTCAGAGCTGTGTAAACACAGCACAAAGTAAAATGAGCAAATGTTTGATGAAGCTGGCCTTTGTGCTGCTGCCCTGTGGGCTGCAGCTCTATCAGGAAGTAAGAAACACAAGAGGGACTGTTATTTTCCATGAAACTTATCCACAGGATTTGACTACATATCCCAAATAAATCTCCCCAAAAAACATGCAAAATTCTCAACACGAAAGGAGAGTTCTTTTTATTTTTCCCGTTAAAGAGAAAAACACTATGTTGCACATCTTTGATCAAAGAGTGACAAAATGAAGTGTCCTTACTGTATTTACTGGGAAAATGTCCTAAATCAATTCAATAACTAATCACAGAGCTTATCTACTATAAATGGAAAAAAAAAAATAAACCCCCTTTTTTTTTTTATACAAAAGAGATGTTTCAGATGTTAATATTTGGTTCGGAAGTGGCTTCAAAGGATTGAAACCGCTCCAGCTCATCTTTCCTTCCTCTCAACTTTCTATTAATCTTTTTGTCTCTGTCTGTGAACAGAGGCATTTAGCAACAGTGTTTTCTGTGAGTCACTCTGCTGGACAGCAGCATTAGTTGTAATATTTCATTACAGAAAATCACTTTTTACTCGTATCTATAGGGTGTCTGCACGTCCTTAAAAAATGTTCATGTATCTACAATCAAGGCCTGAAAATGTCTTAACTTCATAAAAGAAATGTAAATTAATCATAGTAATTTAAAAAAGTAATCACAAACATCTAAATATTTTCAAACAAGCGTTTGAGTCGCATGTAGACGTGTTTATTCTGTTCTGTGACTTGAGCTGGTTGTTTCATCAGAAAGTGTAAATTTATTGCACAACTTTCACCTTGGCCTCTGGCTCTCACGTCTGTTGGCGATTTATATGATGTTACATGCATTTTGTGCAAAAACTCATGGCTCTAATACAGTATAAAATATGCAATTTTCTTTTGTACATTTCTGTCGTGAGAGGTTTTAAATTTCATTCAGAATATTCTAAAAAGGCCTCATATTTGAGTTTGTAAAGCCAAACTTTCAGGCTACCATGCTTGTGGGTTTTTGTTTGCTGTTCATAATGATGTGAGTTATCTTGAAGTATAAGATTTGAAATATATCCTTCTGCAATAAAACTATTTAACTTTCTTAATTAAATTAATGAAAGTTTTAGTGATTCCTTTCTTTAATATGATGCTCTTGCAAGGATCAGAATCATGAATATAGTGATTGTCTGGTGTTTGTGTGTTTTAAATATGAACTTAGTTGGTGTGAAATAACAGAAATGTTGTTTATATTGTATTTGTAAATGGACTGAACCCGTTTACATTCCTGCATCTCCACGTCTCCTGCGTGTTTATAACTCCAGCAACGTCTTGTGTTTACATCCCAGGTTGCGGTCACTCACAGAGACAAGCCTCTACCTCCCCCCCCTGTTGTGAGGGAGCTTCCCCCTCCGCCCCCTCCAGAGCGACCCTTGGTCCCCGTCCAGGACCCCAGGCTGCAGAGGAGACCGCTGCCTTCCACCCCTGACCAGCCCGCCTGGGCGGCCAACTACATGGTTCCTCGGCCCGCCACCAAGGCCTCCCTCCCCCAGAGCAGCGGCACCAACGGGGAGGGCACCAGGACCCAGGCAGCCACCAACGCCATCTACTGCCTGTCTGCCAGGTATGCAGCTCTGCTCATGACTTAAACACAAAACCAGGATTTGAATGAGTTTTTTTCTGCACGTTGGCTCCCCCTGGAGGTCATATTTAGAGCTGGACTTTAATAAAATACCCTTGGAAAACTGTAGAAAGTACGAAACAGAAATTATTTAACAGCAGTTCAGCTCTACTGCAGTTTCATCACCGTAGTTTAAAATATGTATTTGTAAGTCTCATTAAAAACTAGAAAAATTGCTGTTCCTTGCAAAACTGTTGTGAGAATTTCAGTTTGCTAAATTTTATATATTTTATATGGAGCCCAGTGGAGGAAGGGAGGTTTTTAAGAAAACCGTAAAACGTGTGCCTGAAAAAATGTATCACAATATAATTGTTTCATATCGATAGATGATTATTGATGAGTTTTTTGTTTTAAATATCTGAAACGCTGCCAAACTGATGAGGTGACGTATCCTGTTTTATCTGCTGTTTTTTATGCACGCCATTGTGTTTTATTTTTAAGCAGTTATGAGTAGTGAAAATGCTGAATGCATTGATAATCCTTGGTTTCCCTTTGTGCAGGTCTCTGACTTCGTCGGCGGCCTCAGCTGGAGAAAAGCCATCATCAGACGGTGAGGAGAACGAGTACATGAGTCCCACCTCCCTGCCGGTCTCTGGTGCCCCCTGGGTCATGGCGGGCTCCTTGGTGCCCCCGCCTCCTGCCCAGACAAACAACCACAACGACGTCAGGTAAACAAGAGGGCCTATTAGTCAAACCAGGTTACATTTTAGGGCTCTGCATCACCAAGCAGATCCCTCTGCAACTAGAAGGCATAGAGAGTGACAGATCTGTTGGCTCTTCTGGTACAAGATGTGTAAAAAGTCTCTCCAGGTTATTCTGAGAATTTTAGACATTCTTTTTATTTGAGTCGAATTAGAGGAGAAAATCCTGCTTCAGCCACAGGTTATAGATTGCTATGCTTCTTGAAGAGTGATGACGAGGTTGAGTAGAGTTTGACTTTGTTGAACATGGTATAATAAAATAATAAACAAATGATGGCTTTAAATACAAAGAAAATACATTTAAAACTAAAGCAAACAAAAGAAGAACAGTAAACTATATTTACACATTCAAAGGAAAGGAGGGATTTTTCTAAGATGTTTACTGTACAATTACATTACATCAATAAAAGATGCATTTATTTGAAGTGTAACTAACCCTCCTGTGAAAACAAAACCCCGCCCCCGGCAAAGTAAAAAAAAAATTCCAACAAAGTGGGTGGGGCCAAGATACATTGAGGGGTGTGGCCATGGCCATGATGATGAGCAGGAGAGGATTGAGTGGGGCTGCAGCACCTTTACTATATTTAGTGACTTTTCAAATTACTCTATCGACTTTTTATTAAAAAAGTGATTAAGTAGATATCAGAGGAGACTTATGGCAGACGTTCGCTAATGCAACTCCTGATTTGCCACCAGGTGGCGTGTGTCAGAGTGAGATGTTTATTGTTCATGTCGATGTTTTGATAGAGAACAAACTTAGATCTCAGCTGCTCTTCGGTGTGAGGAAATAGGAGGTCAGTGAGAGAAACAGCAATTTTTAACACAACTGGTCCTGTTGTTGCCTCTCTGATGAACTTCAGCCAGCTAATCTGGGTTGCAGATGTTTCTGTCAACGCATTCAGAGACATAATAGACGCCACGTATTATTAGAGAAACTTTGTCTCCCTTTTTTGGTTGGGAAAGAAAAATAAAACCAGTGTCTCTTATACTTGTGTCCTTTAATTTTACTTTCTTTGTCATTTAACATTTATCATATGTCTACATAATTAATCAACGTACAAGATGAATAAACCGACTCACTGGTTGAGTTCATTAGTTTCTAAATACATTAAAAAGTTGACATGTACTACACATTGTGAGCAGCAGGGGGCTCCACTGCTCCGGCTATGTTTTAACCCTCCTGAACCCAGTGAACCCCCTTCTTAAATAATTTAAAGAAGATGAAGAAGATGCAGAAGTTTTGAAGATGAATGCAGCTGGAGAACAGCTTGTCCCTTTGATGAAAGGATGAAGGAGTGCAGAATGTTTCTGTTGATCATGAGAAGAACAGACATTTCTCTTTTAACGAGGGTTAGATTCACAAAGCTGTACTTCTTGCTCAATTGTTTTGCACTTTTTGTGTGTTTGTGCTTTTTTTATTTGTTTTTGCATGAGATCATTTAAGAAAGCTACACGTGTGCTAATAAATTTGAATGAAACGTGGAATTGAGCACACATAAGGGAATACCAGACTCCTTCCTTGACACGCCACATTTAAATATGAAAAATAAAGATAAGGAAGTCATGCATGTTTACATCTCTGTGTGATTGAAAATCGTGTCTTATCGCAGAAAGAGAAGATGGTTGGTTGGAGATGCTCCTAAATGAGGTGGAAAAATTCAAGTAGATGTGATTTATGAGCAAAATCAGACTATTGTCCATTTATGTACACAATTTAATTGAACATACACACCCTGTTCTTGTAAATGATTACAGAAGTGTGTCAGGAAAAGGCTGAGGTGTTGTAAATTTTACTAATGTACTTTGTAACATAACTGATGTTAATGCTATTTCAGTTTCACCACCAGGTTTCAGCAGATGGTATTTTATTTCCTATGTAAAACATCAACGATCTGAAAAACCACCTATAGGGTTGAGGTATAATTACCACAAATAAGCATATCAAAATAAGAATTAAACTGGGTTTTGCTGTAAAAAAATAAAAAAATGTGTGAATTTTACCCAGAGTTTAATGTCAAGTTTGCTGCTTCCGAGATTGGTGGATCCATTAAGAGAAACTAAATATTTAAAGCATAGTGGGTAAATTAAAGTCCTTATTACAGGACTGATTTAAAAATGTGTGTTATGTTTAAAAAATATTATAAATTTAAAATAATTCTACTTAAATCCCCTGGTAAACTGCCTCAAGCCGTGTTTTTATGTTTTTTATCTTACATCTGTTTTGCTGGCAGTGAGGGGGGCGACGACGACTCTGATGACCCTCAAGTGTACGAATCCATGTTCAACATCCAGAGTCAGGCCGGATCCTCTGACACAACGCAGGCCTCTGATCTGGGTAACCTGCTTCAGTTCACTTTCACAAGCACTTTGATAAATATTTATGGGAAACCATCTTTGCTGGAGTGCGTTAAGAATAACTGATCTGCACAGCAGTGTCTTTATAACAAAACTCAAAATTGAAAGTATGACTTTAATAATCACACTTTCCTCATTGTGATAGTCATTACATAAATATAACAAATATGTACTTATACTTTGTGTACAATTATTAGGCAAGTGAGTATTTTGGCATTTTTTGGCAGATTTTCTATCTGCTCAGAATGAGTTGTTTTAGGGCCTTTGTCACTTTAAATCCAAATTAGCTGCTGCACACATGAAAATTACTTGAAACAGATGCGCAATTGTACAATCGTGCATCTTTGAAAAGCAGAAGTGGAGCCTCCTGCATAATCAACAAGAATGCAGCAAGTGGTGTCTGTATGGTAAGTCAACAAGTAAACACTTGTCTATTCCAGCAGCCATAGTACAGCACATACAGCGGTAAAACCAGCTGACCAAACGGATTGGAACTCTGCTGGGATTGCTAGGTAACGGGGCAATGCCTGTCAAAAGTGACCTAATGGAAAGGCTTTGAAACAACTCATTCCCAGAAAAGATGAACTCAATGCCAAAAACCATTTGGGTGTTGTTTTAAGAGCTTGGGTTGTTTTTAGAAGCACTGTAGAACCAAATTAAAGGATTAAAACATGCAAAATGTGAATTTTGCATATTAGATACCCTTTAAACATTCATGTTTGAGGTTTATTTTGGAGTAACAGAGCGGTGGAGTTGGTAATTAATAAAATAATCTTCTTAAAAAAACAACTTGCCTGATAACTGTGCAGAGTGTATGTCCACTTGGTGTTTTTAAGGGTGTTTAGAATAATGCAACTGTGCATCTCATAGTTTCAGAGTGGCTGGCTGCCTTTACTTGAAGCTGATCGTTAACACGTTGTTTGGTCTTCCAGAACTTGACCAGCTTCCAGCTGCAGCCTCCCAGGACAAAAAGGAAGACAGCGAAGCGGAGGACATCTACGAGTTCGACCGTCCCCGCCCAGTGGTACCCCCCGCCCCCACCCGAAGGATCCTGTCTGAAATCAGCTGTCCCTCCGCAGCCTTAAACTCGCTCAGCATGGACGCCTCAGTGGAAGCTGGTACGTCCAGTCAGCCCTAGGTTTTGACTGGTAAATGGACTGGTTCTGAACTGGGTCTGAACTGGTTCTGAACTGGTTTCTGTCTCACACACCTCAAAAAACACAGTTATTATTTAGAATAGTAAGAAAAAAACCCAGAAATTAGGAATTTAATTTTAAAACTAATCTCTGGTATTAGTTTATTTAGCTTTTAGCATTTTTATCTTCAGTAAAGTCCAGTCCTTATAAAAAGTAATGATTTAACAACATTGGCTTGTTTTCCTTTTTTGTTTTTCAACCTTTCAGTCACTCTGAGCTCCTCCATTTTCACATTTAATTGCAGCGCCCTCTGCTGGAAAGAAAGTAAACATTCACGACCAGATTCTCATATAGATAAAGTTTTCTTTGAAAGTTACTTTAATGTTTGGCAGTTTTCCTGAACCTGGTATTTATTAATTATTTGTACAATAACTGTATTATAGAAATCTAAGACCAGGAGAAAAGCCCGAGTTTTCTGAGAACAGTTTTTCATCCATGTTTTCCAGTGTATTTAGATTTTCTGTTTCCAAAAAAAATACTGATTAACTGATCTAAAAAAAAAACAAAACAAAAAAAAAACAGATTTGAGCTTCCCAAATATGTCTTAAAAACCTACCAGACACACAAGATATTTGATTCTGTTCCACAGAGTAGACTCATAAAAAAGCTCAATGATCCTGTTTTTATTGTAAAAAAAAACAAAAAAAAAAACCATAAATAAATAAATAAAAGAAAAATTATTGTTGGTAATAATTAAAGGCTTAAAGTGACTGAAGTAAAATATCTCATAATAGCAAAACCACTTCATTTAAAAATGAATTACAGCAATGTATATTTAATTTATAAACGGTATTGCAATTTAACTATAATAATCAAATATACTAGTTTTAATACGAATATAATTTGATGGATTTCATGACATCAAATGATAATGTTTAAAAGAATGGAAGCAAACTTAACAATAAAATTACATTTAAAGAAAGCCTTGTTTTATTTATAAATAATGATTATAATTTTAAACGTTTTGTATAACACGCCATAACGGCATGTGAAGGCTGGAATCAGGTGTAGCTCACAAACCAATCTGTTTAACTCGCTATGAGGAAAAGTATCTGTGGAAAACGTCCGCTTTCGGCTTCTGTAAATTGCTGTGTCATTGTTTCCTGAACTGATTTTTCCAGGAGCGTTTGCCGAGTCGGACCGGCCGCCCCGGCCCCTCCCACGCAGAGCCAACTCCGACCGCCGCCCTCGACCTTTCAACCGCGACCTTTCCGCTCCGCTGCCCGAACTCCCTGGCCCATCCTCCGCCTCGCCTCCTCCTCTTCCTCCTCCTCCTTCACCTGCTGCTCCCGCCACCGTCGCCGCTGGCAACCAGGCCCTGAATGGTGAGATCGAATGTCTGATATCCCAAGGCTACTCCATGCAGGACATCCAGAAAGCGCTGATGATCGCCCAGAACAACCTGGAGACGGCCAAAAACATCCTGCGTGAGTTCGTCTCCGTCCCCTCCACGGCCCACATCGCCACATAGTCACTCAGGTCCTGCTCCGCCCCCCCCCAATCCCGTCTCCGCTTTGTGCCATTATTGTGGATAGCATTTACCGAGCACTTTTCCGCGGGAAAACACCAGATCTAAGGAAAAACATCCAAAGTTAATTGTAATCAACTGCGTCAGGTATTATTTGCTTTTCTAAAAGGATTCTAGGTGTGAAAACAGGATTGTTTTTTTTTTTGTTTTTTTGTGACGGATCCTGAAGCCTCAACACTTACTCTACGCCGCCCCCAGCTGGAAATGGAAGGAACTGGATTCCCCATCAGCTGATTGGTTCATCTCTTTCGGCTTAAATGATCTGAAACGTGTAAAAGGAGCTTTGTGAAGCCAAACTTTCATCATGTCGCTGTTCAGTTCGCTGCTTCTCCGCAAACTGTGGTGTGCAAATCTGTAACTAATCAGAAATTAGTGAGTAGAAGTCTGTGGCGTGCATTCTCGTGCTGCAGGGTTGTGGCTCCATTTCCCATCACCTTCTGGGTCAACAAGTACTTTAATCTTTGAGTACTCTCCTCACATGTTGTACTGTGTGTAGAACTAACAATGACTGAAATTAATTCCATTTTAATTATGTTTTTCTAACATTTTCCAGTTTATTTTGTGGAAAATCGGGCAACAGTGTCTCTACATTCAGGTTTGACTCATTGCCAACGTATCGGTGGAGGCAAGGAAGACTAGGAAAAGTGAATCCCCGATTATCAAGTGGTTTGGAGAGGCAACTAGTAGAGGAGTCGACGAGCAGCACCACTGTGTCACACAGCAGGAAAATATGACTCAAATCCAATTTTTTTCTTTTTCTTTTTTCTTTTTTTTTTTTGGCCAATATCCGACTTTCTCATGGAAGTCTGAACGGCACAATTCTGATCTTTTCACCCTAAGATAAATCAGATTTGTTCCACTTATCTGTGGGACTAAATTATGTCAGATATTTTTCACAGCGTCAGCAGTAGGAACAAGTCATCTTATTCAACTTTTACATCATAATTCTGCACCACAAGAAGTCAGATGCTGTAAATCTGGACGTAAACAATGGCTGAAAATTCTAATTATGAAATTATGAAAGCCGTCTGTGTCAGTGAAGCGCCTCACATCACAGTCCACCACTTTTAGTTCCAACTTCACATCCAAACAGAGCTGTGCTCTTGTCATGTTCTCATGATGATGCGATCGACTCTGAAGAACTTTAAAATTGATCAATAGACAGCGGCCATTATTACTGCTGTAAACAGAGCGCTGCTGTGTGACATAAGTAAGTAAAACCAAGATAAAAACCACAAAGTGCTTCAACAACAAAATTAAGCAAAAGCAGATTTAAAAAGATAAGTTCATGTCTGTGCACATGGCTTACTTTGGGACAGAAGCTGTTCACACAGAAAACTTATTGCGGTCGCATTTAATTAGTAGCTTGAACGACCACAGAAAAAATAAATAAGATTTCAGTTAAAAATTGAAAATAAAAAAAAATTTGGAATTGCGCATCAAGACCTGCTGTGTAAAAATCTCCCTGCAGAATCCTGACTTGTCGTCCAGACCCTGCAGGTCTTTTTAAAGTAAATAAAGAGGCAGAGCTGGCCTTTCCATCCTGCAGGTCAGCTTCGAATGGTTTCCGTCTCAGCTGCTTTATGTCAAACACTTCCTAGAATAATAGGACAGGTCTGCTCCTACCTAAACGTCCTGTCCCCGACTGATCTACCTCACCGGGCTCTGAATCCCCAAGCAGATTATGGACAGATTAGAAACCTGCATGCGTTCCTGACTGATGAACGAACCTACGTCCACTTCCACTCGCAGGCGGCAGATTACAACCTTCCATTCGCATCACCCAGTTCCCAAGAAACTGAATCCCACATGTAAGTGACCCACAAATATCCACAGAGAAGCTCCCACTCTCTCTACAGAGTGAAAACGGAGAGACGAAGCTAACAGTCGTGCTCCATGAAGTCAAGGATTCCCCAATAAGTCATTTAACAGGAAGGATAGGTCCATATCTAGTCCAATACTCTATTAAAGTGAAATTAGTGCCGTGGATCTGTCTTGAAACACTGTGAAGGTTAGTAAAATAACGCACTACAGCTCCAACATGGATTAATTAAGCTAATCTCTCCTAAAATCGCCACAACTTTATGATTTATTTGTAAACCTGTGTCTGACTTGACTTACACAGCAGTCAACCAACGTTCACCTTTGAGGGAAAATGATCCTTTTCTGTCCTAAAAGCCCCCCGAGTACCTTTTAATGACATCAGAGATGCGTTCACTTCACGTTTGTCACATAAAAAGAATCGGCATCATTATAGTTGTTCCTACAAGTTAGCATCCAGCACAACACTAAGCTAGGCCAGTGTTAGCATGTTTTCTCTCTCTGCTGATGCGACTCGTTGAAAATTCAGGCTTTCAATTTGGTTCCAGTTAATCATGTGCAAATTAAACTTATTGGAAAAGGATGTTTTCAGCTTCGTGACTTCAGCGCTCCGCATTGAGAGACTTTAGCAACTAGCATTTCAGCAGAATCTCTAGTGTTGGACGTGCAGTAGACTGACCGGGGCAGATCGAGGGGAAACAGTCTGACTTTGACTTCAGATGGACCAATTAGTGCGTCTCTACTTTGTAGGCCTTTTAGCAGCTGTATTTGATTCTGCTTTTTGAATCCAATTCAATTTTACTGCAAAAGCAAGAAATCTTACAAAGTATTTTTGGTCCAGTTTTTACTGTAAAATATCTCAGTACACTTGAAATAAGAGAAAACAAACTTTTCAGCAAGATATAGCAGTTTGTTTTAAGCCAATAATTCTTGAAAGTAGACAAAATAAATTCTAGTTTCACTAGCAGATTATTTCACTTATAACACTGGAAAATGTCTTGTTATATGTGAAATAATCTGCCAGTGGAACAAGTTATGTATTTTTTTATCAGTATTAAATAATTATTTACTTAAAACAAGCCCTTATATCTGGCTGAAAAGTTACACAGTTGAAATAACACAAAACTAAGATATTTGCAATACAAACTAAAGCAAAAATACTTTACCTTTTGTTTTTGCAGTGTCATCAGCTTATATTAGAAAAAAAAACATAATGACATGACCTGTGGTAAATAAAATGTCTGCTCTGCTTTCAGATTTTAGCAAACAAAATCCTCAGATGATGACATTTCTATCTGAACAAGGTTTTATTAAAGGAGTTGCTGCTGTAGCATCAAAACGTCCTTGTAGAACTGTTTTTATGCTGCATTAAACGACTGGAGCCACCAGATGTCCAAGTGGCATTGAAAGCCTGAATGCAGGTTATTTAAATAGTTTAACATCGGTAGCAGTTCTGCAGAGACACTGCAGTAATAATACATCTGCAGCACTTTGTGCAGCCCTGGTTTTAATGTGATCTCACCTGTGACCATCTGCTCGGACTTTAAGTCATTCCACATGAATGTGTAAATGTTTTATTACGCTTTTTTGTTTTTACTAGATTGTAGGACGGAGCATTCCAAAATGTTTCTGGAACAATGACATTTTTGCCCAACTTAAAGCCCCAGTTTTGCATATTTAAGATCATATTGACATTTTGTTGTGGCTTCATCCTTTCTTCTGTTTGGAGCAGACGTGTTTCATCTGCAAGGCTTCCTGGTTAGTGGCTCAGATTATCAGCAATTTATTGTTTATTTATTCTTTTTTTTGTGAATTTAAAAATTGTTCAACTGAAAATTTTAGAAAAAATAACTTGAAAAAAGACTTAAATTTACTTCTATTGTATATTATTTTTCAAATGCCATAGTAGCATCTTTATTAAGCATTAAGGTGGAGAAAAACTGATTTAAAAAGCTTTGACTTGTTCTCAGGTGTGTGAATCCTCTAGTATAAATTGAGCCACTGGGATCTGAAGATTTCTAGGTGGCGCCAGAGCACAAATGTCATGCATTTTATTTTTTTGTGAAAAGGATAAAAGTCCAGGTTTCCAGTCTGTTTTACTGAACTCACGCCATGGTTTGTAAAATTAGATTTTATATCAAGCAGAAACTCACTAAGGATGTTTTCTTGTGACCCCTGCTGGTCGTTGGGAAGATTGCAGGTTTTACGTTTAAATTTTGCAAATCTGTGGGTCAGATTTGAAACTGTTTGAGATTTTAAAAGGTCAAAATGTACTTTTTCCCACTGCAAAGCAATATGAACGGATAAAGGTGTAAAAAGTGAATGTCGGTACAAAGAAGGTATTTATATGGGAAAAATTACATCACAGTAGCTCCGTTTCCATCGACCATGTAATTTATTGGAATACGAAAATTTAATTTGCTAAATGGAACTACGCCAATTTAAAAAGAAACGGATGTTTTTCGGTCAAGAATTTATGGATTCTCACCGGATCAAAATTAATGTGTTGTGCAAATTTGAAATGGAAAAACTTTTTTCGCATCACACGAGTCACGTCATCAGTAACCAGATGTTACTGCTGGTAGAAAAGACAAAGAAGACAACATGAAGCTGTTGGATGATGATGGATGTTTTTTTGTGTCTTTAATGGAAACTCAGCAGCTGCGAAATTATGTTTTTTGATATTGGCAGATTATCAAGAGTGTTTTGCGTATACTTGTAATGGAAACGCAGCTACTGTTATCAACCTCTTTTATCTGCTGTGAAAAAGTATTTACACCCGTATGGATTTTGTTCAGTTTTCTGTCAAAGCCGTCATCAATGATGATGTCAGACAAGGAAAACCAGAGAATGCAAAATTCAGTTTTCATTTATTTAAGAAAAACTGATTTGTCATTAAGCTTTTTTTAAAAATTTTTTTTATGAATTCTCCAGGATTCTGCATCAGTAAATGAAATTTGTAGGTTAAATGTTCTGAAATCCTTGGTAAGAATACCTCCTGATATAAAATTGTGTAAGCAGAGGGTGGCTGAAGTGTCCTTTTCTCTACACTAAGGTTTAAACTGGTTTTAGTGGGAGAAGGTGAATTATTGTGCCTCCTGTCAGTCACAGAACTGGGCGAATCGCTCCATTTCCGTCTGGACTCTCCTCTGCCCCTCATGTTGTCATTTCACTCCACATCTGAACTCTGAGAGCAGAACCATCAGTGACTTGGTGTCGGTTCCCGTCTGCTGACTTCTCTCTGTGACTGTGTGTGTTGGTTTACCCAGTTAACTGGCCTTCGTCAAATGGAACTTGCCTACTAAAAACTCGTCGCTTTATTACCTGTATAGATATGATTTTATTTATTGTCTTTTTAATATCCTCTGCATTCATTGTGCCGCCATGTTTTCATGCCTAAGCCATTAAGATTTTTAATTAAACTGTATTTTTCTTTAACCTTTGGTGCGTGTGGTTTGTTCAACAGATATTTAATGTGTGCTTTTTTTGCCTCATCGCAAACCTGGAAAACGGTGCGTTCAGGGACTAATAGAAAATTCTAGACCCCAATCCATTCATGCATTTCTATTTTTGGTTATAAAATAATAATAAAAGTGTAAAAAATAAATTATTTTCTGCTTTGGGATATTAATTGTAAAGGCCAACCAAGTAAAGTTACCAATGTGTATTGTAACTACCTCTGAGGTTATTTGATTTTATTTTGGTAAATTTTTTTGAGAATGTTGCTACAGTAATGGAACAATTCTACCCTCAGTACAGAAAAAGGATAAAAAGTCAACTTTAGCTTCAGTTGATTAGGAAGCAAGGCTATTAACTATGATTAAAGTATATTTGAGTAACTTGAAATTTCTGTGATTTTTAACTATGGGTTATTTGTTCTTGCCTATGCATTCATTATTTAACTAACAGTGCTGGCTGTCTACTCTGAAATTAGTGGAAATAAACTGTTTCATACTTAAAAGGCAAAAACAAGATCTAAAAAACAACTTGTATAAATTCAATGCCATTATTCCACGACGAGTAAAACCTACAGAAAACCCACTTCATACTTCCATAAAGAACTACATAGTACAAAAATGATCTAAAAACATCTTCTGCTGTGGACTAATATTTGTCCTGCTGATATTCTCTCTGGACCTAAAGAGGAACGATGCAGCATCAGTTGTTACAGCTAGACACTAATGATCAGGCCTGAAATCTGGGTGTAGTGACTGACTCAGATCTGAACCTTCAGAGTCGCATAAAGAGAGTTACAAAGTCGGCCTTCTGTCACCTGAATCAGAACCAAACAGAGAACCAACATGCAGTTTATTAAACAGCAGCTGAACGTTTCCTTTCCCCTCACAAGTCCATCAGCTACCGGGAGGTCATGTATCTGAGCAGAAAATGTAAAACAAAACCCGATCTGAACCGTTTTATGCCTTTAAACCTCTTGAGCTGCTTCATCTCGGTCGTTATTGAGCCGTCGTCACCTGGAGGCCTGCAGGCTCTGCACCGAGCGGCTGAACTCAACGTTTGTTTTGCAGCTTTAAATTCTTTGCAGATGTGTTTTCTGTCCAGGAAGGAAATCTGAGCTACCGTTCGGAGCGCTTCCCAGTTTGCGCTGACAGCGGTTTGGAAGCGCTCACTTCTACACACACACACACACACACACACACACACTACACACTCGAAAGCTCTGCAGAAACAAGTCAAGGCCTTTTCTTTAGGTGGAACTTTTATTTGGCATCTTGTAAAAAAACAAAAAACAAGCATCAAGAGAATCACATGTTGAGCATTAAATTTATACACATGTAGAAAAGATAATCAGTTTCAAACTCTGTTTTCTCACCACTGAACAAATAAAGATTCACGGATCCAACCAGAAATCTGTTCAAACACCGACGGCATCGCTTCTCGTCATTCAGTGGGACATAAAAAATGAAAAACTGAAAATACTTCACTACGAATTTAAATGTTGCAAGTCATCAGGGCAGTGTAGCACTCTCGGTAACAAAAGAAAACTTTCAAAATAAAATACACAGTGAGAAATATTCACAACGCCAGCCTTTAAAAGGACCCCAGCAGTATTTTTTGCATGTTTTCTTTGCCTGTTTTAGATTAAACCTCAGTTCGTGGCTCCATCCACTATAATTACATCCGACTCGCAGAGCGGCACGACCGCTTTCCTGAAATATGAAACCGTGAGCTAAGAAATAAAAAAAAAGAAACCAAATAATGTTAGTGAATAACGAACACAAGAAGGTTTTTTTACTTGTTTTCTAAACTGGACATCTTAAATCTTTCCTTGCTTGTTTTATGAAATGTATCAAATAAAAAAGTTTGGGGAAAAAAATTTTTAAATCCAAAATCTAAATCTGTATATAATAATAAAAAAAAACATCTTGTGGTCGGGTCAGATTTTTGACTTTAGTGTAAACTGGGATTGCATTTAAATTTGTCAAAATTAGATACATTTTTCTAAATTTAAATTAAGCTAATTAAATGAATTATGATAGAAACATTTAAGATGAAAAATTTAACCATTTAAGATGGATTTTATAAAAGAAAAAAAAAATCATTCTTTTGTTTCCAAACACTTCAGATAAAGAAAACCATGAACCTTCTTGTGTTTATCACAGTGATCTCTCTGTATAAAAGCATCGTCAGTCCAAACTGTTGCGGTATGAAACATGCAAAAACACATGGGACCTTCAGGCTCTGACCAATCAGTGGCAACACAGAGAAAAACAGTTTCAAAATAAAATAAATTCAGTGTTTGATGTAAAAAATAAAAAAACAGGCACAGCAGATGTGTAACTTTGACCTGTTTGAGCTTCAGGAGGTCTAGCAGGTCTCTAACCTAAGCATATTTACAAACAGTACAAGAACGTGACAGCAGTTTGGTAAAGATGGCCACCAGTGAAGTAATCACTGGCGGTCCTGCAGAGCAGAAAATAAAATAAGCTGTTTTGGTCGAATGTAGGACGAGTTTTTACAACGTTTGGTCTCCATCAAGTCCTGCTTCAAATCTCACCTGGATGCTAAAGTAAAAACTATAGAAAACATGCACACGAGCCAGACGCTGCTGTGAAATGGAAATCTGAGCCAAAATATCTTAAATAACAAAATATATAATATTTACACTTTCATAAAAAAAGAAGGATGATTCACCATCGTACAAACACTAAACAACAGCAAAGAGCTGAAAACTAATGAGAGAACTGAATGCTGAAGCAAAGACTCATTCAGAAGGTACACATCTGTACAAACACACCTGGGAAATGTGTGTTCTGTGTGTGTTCTGTGTGTGTGTGTGTGTGTGTGTGTGCGTGTGCGGGTGTGTGTGTGTGTGTGTGTGTGAGTGTGCGTGCGTGCGTGTGTGTGTGGGAAAACCTGCTGAATACTGCTTAGAACAAAAAATGAAGGGAGGAACAGGGAGGGAGCGTCCAGACAAGGAGGAGGTCAGTGGGAACGTCCAAGGTCACCTCCGTGCCAATAACCTCCGTCTGGATACTGCGACCTGCTGCGGCTCCTCACGACCTTCAGGAGTTTTACTGCACAGACAGAAGAGAAGGTGAGATTTACTCAAATCATTCAGGAGAGGTCAACTCCACAAGACTCAGACCAGATCCTAAATATTTAAAAGAGCAGCTTTCACTCAGAAGCACGTTTTGACGACGGATTATTGAGCAAAGAAAGAAAGAAAGTGGCAACAGAGGAGTACATTTCCATTAAAAAACAGAAAAATATTTTTATTGAACTGTTTGATGTACAATAAAATACTTCCGACATTCTTGCAGGTTGAAAAGTGGTAAACTAGCAAGAACAAAATGAGTTTTTCATGATTAAAAGCAAAAATTTACGATATTAAAAGTCCTAGTTTCTTGTATTAACTTATAATATGCTATTTTCAGTCATGATGATGTTGATTGTTGCTATGGTTTCTCGGTTCTGTTTTTTCTCTCTTTCTGTAGGTGTAAAAGCAGACTGTTGACTTGTATTCTCTATCCTTTTTTCACTCCTCTACTCTGATCTCCTTTCCCTTGAAACCTTTTCCTCCTCCTTCCTCTGTTTCTTTTCTGTCTCTTTTACGTTTGAAATAAACCAAACGCAATTTCTAATAAAGTTTTATATCTAGAAAATAATGTGGCGACACTTCCAATATTCTCTAATGTTGAAAAGTCGTCCATTTACAAGAAAAAAAAAGTCATATGTTTACATTACTAAACTTTGATTTTTCTCGTGTAATTTTCAGTGATGTAGTTTTTAGTGCTACAGATGCATGTGTTTGTTGCTATGGTTTCTCGGTTTTACTTTTCCTCTCTTTCTGCAGGTGTATTCACTCACCACAACAGTTACCTGGTCATTGGGACCTTTCTTCTCTCCGTTCACGGCTTTTAGCAGCACAGCATCCTCGTTCTTTGGGTTGTTCTTCATCTCCACAACGATGTCGTCTTTGGTGGGCTTCTCTTTGGTGCTGCCCGGATGAGCACAGACATTATGAACTGGTGCTATAGACACGTTGAAACACGACATCACACGCACAAAATCCCAAAAAACTGCTCACCAACAACAACAATCATTGGTTTTAGTGGCCAAGTTGTTAACATAATGGGCTAAATCTTAAATGTATGTGTGATATGTAAAAGGAAAAAGGGAAACAGTGCTTTGCTAATATTTGTCAAAACTATGACAACTAAAAAACAATGTCAGGAAAAACTTTTCATAAAAAAAGCGAAGGAAAGGGAAATAGGTCAGCTATGCTAGCTTGACTATGACAAGCATCTCCATGTAGATGTGCTGCGGAATTTTGAGTGATTTGGTTGGTAAACACCAAATCTGAAAGGTCGAACTGAGTTAACGCTTTTTTTCTCTGCTTTAAGACTGAGTAGTTTAAAGCTCTTACCTTTATCTTTGTAAAGGTAAGAGCTAAATAAGTGTGTAAATACAACTGGGATCTATTTTGTGCGTCTGCATGCAAATTGGGAATGGTTGCTCAACCATTCCCAATCAACCAACCATTAGTTCACACACAAGCTGGGAAATTTCTGGCTTTTGCCAACAAATGCAATTTTGAGGGTTCTATGCAGAAAAATAAAGATATGATTGAAATTTTGTGCAGCAGAAGGAGTAGAGGGCGAGGCGGTACTCACATCTCCTGCTTTCCTGAACGTCCACAGGGGATCTTTCCCTTCTTATGCAGGAAGTAGACGATGCTTCCCAGGAAGGCGAGAAGCAGCAAACACAGTATGATCACCACTATGATCACTCCGCTGCCTTCAACTGCACACAGAAGCAGACATCCACTGTCAAGGTTTCTGTTAAGATTTTATTTATTTGCCTAAATAATCACAAACGGGTCAATTTTTTTTTTTTTACAACAAAAACAGGTTGTATATGTACCACTCAAACTTTCAGAAAAATAATTTTTTCTAATGTGTCTTACGTGATGGTTTGTTTTTTGTTCATTTGGTTTCTGGTGTGAAGGTTCACACTGGTGCACAAGGTTTCAAAAAGCTATAAGTCCGACAGATGACAGAACGTGAAGGACACTTTGGAGCTAAGAGTGCCACCCCCACGTGTTGCTGACAGCCTCTAAGCTCAACGTTGAAAAACTGCCACAAAGAGCGGAAAGTTAGTACCTTAGATCTCCATAGCAACCATTAGACATGATCTACAGTGTTGTAAAAAAAAAAGTTATGTTCTCTTACAGATGAAATGTTTCAACTTTTAATTTTAAATGATGATTTTACCTTTTGAATAAACAAAAGTTATGTGAAAAAAGGTCATTATTAACCGACTGACCACAAGTAAGTCGGTTCTGCAGGTGTGTTGCTACAAAGTTTCCACTCATAGATCAGGCAGGGACTCACATCATGCAGTTAATGCAGAAAACATGCAGAAAAATACAGAAACACTTCAGAGAAGAGCAAGGATCACCAGAGAGGATGAAGCAGATGGAGCAAGCAGACAAACATGGAAGAGAAGAAGAAGAACGGCGTTGAAACATGTCGAACTGAAAGTACTCCGAATTTTGTTTTAAAAAGCCTTATTTTTCATACTTGCCTGTTCAAAAATAAACTAAGCACACAATATTTTAACAAAGCAAGCAGATTTGTGCATCTCCATCACCGCCTGAGCTGATAAACCGAATTTATGCAATGGTTTAGTTGTGGTCCAGGGTCGCACCAAATCATTCAGAGGGCCGCGAATGGCCCCCGGGCCACGCCTTGGACACCCCTCAAGTTTAACCCTGTAAAGCCCAGTGTTGCAAAATTACAAAATCTCTATTTCAAATAAAACAGATATGCAAGTGTTGACTTCTCTTCTGTGTTTTCAGCCAAACCTAAAGACTGGACAATATTGTTCTGTCTTGGAAGGAAATTTGATTGGAAATTTGCAAATAAAATTCCCCCAACAGAGTCAAAAAATAACCAAACTTGAACCAAATTTTTTCAAAAAGTAAAATATTTTCACGTTTTTGGTTTATTACGTTTAAAGCATGTGCACGTCTGTAATTTTATGAGTTGCAACAATATTTAAATTTCCTTTCTGGATCAATAAAGTG
This sequence comes from Poecilia formosa, assembly GCF_000485575.1. Taxonomy (NCBI): domain Eukaryota; kingdom Metazoa; phylum Chordata; class Actinopteri; order Cyprinodontiformes; family Poeciliidae; genus Poecilia; species Poecilia formosa. Next base: position 1,350,099 of record NW_006800082.1, read on the forward strand.
CTTTTGAATTTGAAAAGAATGCTGCATAACTTTATGTTATAATTTTACAACAAAGTATTATGGCCAGGCTAAGAAAAAAAAGACTTTGCAAATAAAGTCAAAATATTATGAGAGTACAGTCATTATCAGAATAAAGTCATAATCCGCCAAAAAAGCTGTAATAATAAAGTTGTCTGCCAATAAAGTCAAATTAATAGTAGAAGAAAAATCATATTAATAGGATAATGAAGTAATTTTATGATAAATTCAACCATAAATAATTAAATAATAAATTAAAATACGGAATGTTGAACATCAGTTTATGAATAAATACTTGATCTTTAAACACATCAGACAATTAACAGTATCAGAACTTTAAAACCATCATCAAAATGCCTATTTAGAAGAAAGAATCATAAACTAATATCAGATCTTCAATGAAAAGCTTTGATCTCATTAAAACAACTTTTTTCTATTATTTTTACAACTTTCTTCTGGTGATATTGAGTCTTTATTCTGCTGTTATGTCATCTTCATATTCTGACTTTATTCTCATATTTAAAAAAAAGATTCTTAGTCTGGCCTTAATACTCCGTCATAGATTTTCATAAAACCTTACAAACCCAAAATAAATTTGAAAACATATTTTTATCTCCAAGCTGCTCCTACAAAACAATCTAATGGGTTGAACTTTTTTTTTTTCATGTGTTTGTATGTCCAGGTTTTCCAGGGTCAATATAAACATGGTTTTTGTCACCCATCTAAACCAGAAGAAGCTTCAGTCTTTGATATTCTGCAAATAAACCAAACTACATTCCTACAAGTTAAATATAAACCAATTGATGCAGCTGCAATTTAGCAACACTGCTCCAGACTTTATAAGGAAGTTTTATGATGAGAAAAACTATTTTGAAAGCAACACAAGAAAAAAAATCAGTATTGCAGCAAATAGCTCCACTTGAATCACTCTGTGAAGACTCCATGAACTGTTGTAGTAAAACCTAACAAAAAAAAAAACTCTAATATATTTCTGCAAGAATCTGTGCCTCACTTCACTTATCAATCATAAATGGACTCCATCAGTTTTGAACTAAGTGAACAGTTGCCTTCCAATGTAGTAGGATTAGTCTTTAAATATACTGACTCAATAAAAAGTGAGAGAAACATTTAACCTTTTTATTGCACCAAGTGTTGATGATGTAATTTATTCTGACTGCATTAGTTTAGAATGGCCGTAAACAAAAAGAAAAGCAGTAAAAAGTTGTTTGGGAACATTCTGGACCAGATTTTTCCCTCTGTTGTTTTTATTTCAGACTCCGTGTTTTTCCCCAGAGTCCTGCAAAGATTTAACGATACGAACTAACAACCCAGATTAAGTCAGAAAACTGCCTGATAATTGCAACCCCCTCAAAGGTGAAGTGTAAATTAACCCGGTATGTTAAAGCTACCATAAAACACGATTAATGTCTGGCTGTCTTTTTTCCACATTGCTGATTTTTGTTTACTTAAAAAGTTCTGGGATAAACAAATAATATTTTACAGCTGCAGCGTGTTTGATCCGAGTATCTGGGATTTGCTGGCGTTAAGATTTTTTTTTAACTCTAAAAATCAAACAGAATATTTAAAAACAGCCAAGGGCTAACTCAAAGATCTGCCAGCAAGCTAAAGACAGTCTTAGGGTGGAATGCCTGTAAATAATGCATGGCCTACTGCAGCCCTGCATTGTCACATATGGATGTTGGTGAAAAGCGTGAACATTGGGAGGAAAGCGTTTGAGCTGGAAAGCTGCAACATTAGAGACTGCAGGGCGGTAATCGTCTTACCGGGAGAGAAGGGAGCAGTGCGGGTGACCCTGGGAACTGTGGACGAGTAAAACAACACTCAGAGTGGGAAGAAGTTCACGTCCACCAACATTAATCCAACACATAAACACACACATCCCTTAAGATTAGTGCAAACCTGCTTTTATTGTGTTAAACATTTGGTTAAAGAGCAAACTGTGATCATTTATCAGCTGGTTGTTGTTAAAGATGCAACAAGAATTCAGCTGGTGACCAGAATTGGTCGGTTTTTGCCTTGGCCTGCTCAGAAACTGAAAATTCGCATCAGTTTCTAATCAGTGAACACACCATAAGTAAGTGTAAAAAGAGTTGTTTTTGCAATGCTTTATTTTAAAGTTAGAGGAGCATGAACGAAGCATGTCCAAACCAAACTTGACAGTGATGCCCATGATACATTGCAGCGTGACGTCAAGGTCCCACCCCAGCTCCCTGCTGGAGGGCTAAAAACTGCTCGCCGCTGATAGCATTGTTTTTACAATGTTTTTAGCTGTTAAGTTGTCAATATAAATCTAAATGTGCACATGACATATAAAAAAAAAATGGACACAGTTATTTGCTACTACTGTCAACACTACAGCAAGATATCAAGATATCACATTTCAGAGGCTTCTAAAAAGTTTAAATTAAATAAAGAATAGCGAGGGAGAGGGAAGTAGGTCAGCTTTCCTAGCTGGATTTTGACAACCTTAACATGTAGATATGGAATAAATCATGAGATGTGAATTCAGACAAAGTCAAAGATTTGATCAAATCAACAAACACATTAGAAAGGAGAAGGTATGGGTGTTTTCTAAGTTAGCTATTTCCAACGTTTTGTATATATTGATATGAGCCCTAAAAAGCCTAAATTAGCTTGACTTCAACAAGTAGAAACCACGACAAAGCTGGCATATACAACTTGGGAAAACAATCTTAGTCCCTTCCCTCGATACTCCCGTCTCTCACTAACTGACTCGAGGTGAGAGGGATTTGAAAGAGCCCAGTGTTTTTTCAATCTAATTATCAAAAACGTTTGGACACAGATAGACTCTCCAATTCTAAAGAAAGTAAAAAAAATTGAAAAAATGCCTTAAATTTGTAAGCCATTTTGACCCAAATTTTTGGGTGTAATAAAAAACACAAAGACCACATACAGTCATTTGAATTTTTATATGTGTTCGTCTTGGGAATCTTTTCTTCAAATTGCTGGAGGGGTAAAATGAGCCAAGAGTCGACAGCAGCAAATACCTGGCAGGTTGAATGAACTACAGCAAAAGAGCTCTGCTTTATTCTTCAGAGTTTCCAACATCTAATCTGGATCATGCTGGATTAAGAAAACCTGACATAATTTTTAACCAAAAGGGTTGGGTTAAAGAACTGTGTGTCGATTCATGCAGGTCATGAGACATTACTCCACAATGCCAGATAAATTATCTTAATGAAGGGGAGTGTACATCAATGGTTGTGTCTTGTCAGTTCAAACTTTTTCAGCTTTCGCAAATAAAAAACACAGATCCCAGTATTTCCAAAACGGAGCAGGAATCCTATTTTAATTTTCCACAGGTGTTTTTCAGGTGTTTCTCTTCATTTTAATCAATATCAGCCCATATTAACACAATAACAGAAGCAAACAACCTCAAACCTGTTTCAAATGTCTAATTCAAAAATATGAATCAAACAAATGTTATAGTATTGCATAATTTCTCTTTTAAGCTAAAATGAATGAGTCAGACTTAAAAACTTTATTGAAAACTCTTTAGTGAATTTATCCTGTGAGAAATATTATTTAATGTCTAGAATTTCTTTAGCAAATCAAACAATCAATTTAACAATTTATGGTTGAACAACAACTCAGTTTTAATGGGCTAAATTAGGAGGAAGAAAAACAGCTGTGACACATTCGTCAAACAATTTCCCAATTTGACATCAGAAAATTTAACTTGCATGTTGTTCAACATACATATAAGAAAGAGACGCTTACTGGCTTTGATGCTGAAGACCTTGACCTCAGTGCCCTGGTTGTTGGACGCGTTACAAATGGCGCTGACGTCCGAGTTGATCTTGACCGACACCATGCTGTGAGTAATGTGGTCGTTTGCTTTGCTCATCACTTCTTGCCAGTTCTACAGAGAAAGAGACATTTTTATTTATGCAAAAGTTATCGACATCTCTCTTTCAAAATGGACAAACTGAATCTCCTTTAGGTGTAACTAAAGGTTTCATGAAAACAAATCCAGCAAGTCTCTTTTTTAAAACTTCCAAAGCAAATGTTTGTACATTTGTCTTTATTTAGTGCTGCCTTTACCAACTATTAGACTCCAGCCAAGGATAGTTTTATCAGAAGCGTTGTCGAGTTTGTATACAATGCAATAGTTGGATGCACAGTTGGATGTACGGTTGGATGAACGGTTACCTGGCTGCCTGTGATGCTCCAGGTGATACTGGGCAGTGGATGCCCGCGGGCCTCACAGCTCAGGTTCAGCGTGCGGCCGGCCACTTCCTCCAGCTGGACCTCGTCCTCCACGCCGGCCAACTGAGGCCCGCCTGGAGGAACAGCCACCAGAAACATTCACCAAGATGGTCACCAGATCCTGTTCTAGTAAACATTCACCAACGTGCTGTAATATACCCATAAAAACACTTCACCCTGTTTCATTTACGTCTTCATAACCCTAAACTTCCTGTAGAAACTATCAGAACTCAAAGCTCTGACCTTAAAGGGTAACAGGAAGTTAACAGCAGTGGCTCACTGACCTTGGACGATGATGTTAACCGAGCCGTTGGTGTGCAGGGAGGGCAGGGAGGGAACGGTCACCTCGCAAACGTACCGTCCGCTCGTCTCGTAGGTGGCGTCGTTCAGGTGGAGCGTGTTGCCGTGACCCACCTGCTTCCCTTCCTAAACAAACCCAAAGCAAACATCCAGACACGACCCCAAGGTCAGCGACGCCACCGGAACATCAGAACATCATCACAATGGTCAATTCACTAACAACACTAACGTATTATACAACAATCAGGGGGAAGACTGCTGATTGGACAGCTGTCCAGTGAACTAAAGAATGTTTTTGTATCCAAACATGTTAATGGAAAGTTTAGTGGAAGGAAAAAGTGCATAAGCAACAGGGAATAACTGCAGTGTTGAGAGTTTTATAAAAGCCCATTCAAGAGTTTGTGAGAAATTTAGTCCAGCTAAAGTACTTGGCCACTCAGAAATCCCTGTATCCTAGCATATTGACGGAAAGCTTAGTGGAAGGAAAAAGTGCACCAGCAACAGGGAATAACTTCAAACTGAAATGAAGTTACCTTGTACCACATGGTTACAGTTTTCAGAGAGGACAGGGCGTTGCACGATGCCACCAGATTTTCACCTTTGTCCATATACTCCAACTCTTTCGGAACCACAACAGCCGGGTCCAAATCTGAAACGGGATGAAGCACGACATGACACACACACACGTGCACACACATGTACACACACACACATGAACACAAACTCAGAAATTACCACATTGTTTTTTTTTTGTTTTTTTTGTTTTTCCAAAAAAATTTCTGAGCTCAATCTCCTAGAAAATTTTTGACTTTTCAAACTTGAAAATGTCCTTATTTATTCCAGAAAATGTCTAATTTTCCAGATTTAGCTATTTGGAAGAATGCTGGATATCACATTTCTACACAAAGATGTTCTACGCCTCACAGAACAAAACCTAAAATATCCTATCATCAGCCCTGAATCAGAATTTGAACTCTAATGTCTCTAAATACTAAAGTACAGAATAATTCTGCAGAAATACAGTTCCTGGTGTGTAGGCGCATGAAATGTTTTCCTACGTACAATGCACCGTGAGCGTGACCTCTTCTTTGATCTCTGTTTGTCCAGCAGAGTCCAGCACCCGGCACTGGTATATGCCGCTGTCTTTCCGGGACACAGACGGCAGAATCAGGACATCACCTCTGCTCTCCAGCAGCGTATCGGGCTCCTGAAAAGGAAACTCCATTTAGTTTACAAGGGAGAGGGGAATGGGGCCTCAGTTGAGAGGCACATACAAACATGATTGACGAGACTCACCTCCTGTAATACTCAGAATTTTAGTAATAACTTAATGTTTTTATATTTAACACAGAAAGAAAACCCCACCAATTAGCAGGATATCAAAAAATTGGGTTAAACTCTTACAGTTTCTCTCCACGGAAATCTTTAGTAAAAGGCGAAAGATTTATACGATTTGAAGAGAAACAATAGCCCATGACCTGCTGATGATGTAGGTGCCCCATTTCTCCTGTCATCATACCCACTTCACTGACGGCACTATTTGACTAAGCAACATAAAAACTCAAAAACTTAAGTATCTCACTCTGGTTGTTTCTGATTAGCACTGGCAGCACTGGGAGATTGATTTTTTTTCACAGATTATCTGTCTCATACCACACTGCCACAACATGGTGACAGTTTTTAACAAATATATATAAAAAACATTTTAGCATACTGCAGCTTTAAGCCTGAATATATTTCTAAAATGTGTTGTTTCCACCACATGTTCCCTTTCTTCAAATTACTTTGTCTGACCACGTCTGCCAACCGGCTGATTGGGAAATGCTCAGCCTGCAGTCAGCTGAGCCTTTGTGTTCTCCAGAGACACAATGAATGTGTCTCTGGTGTGTCTGACGTGGGAACGAGCCCTGCTCGCCAACATGGCCTCCGGTCTCAGACCCGGTCTGGATCTGTACTCACAGACCCTCCACGCTCGTGTCTGCCGCTGTGGGCGCTACATTTCAAAAACACTCCCTACGTGTCTCTTGTGTGTCACTCACACACTCTCGGGGGACGCAGGGTGAGAAAAGACGCTCCATTCTTACTTGTTCCTTGCTGAAAATGAAGATCGGCGGGGGGTTGCCGTCACCCTGGCAACGCAGCTCTACGGTATCCCCCTCTTTGACCAAGCCCTGCGGCGAATCCTTCCACAGCTCCATCATAGTGGTGGGGTCTGCACACACACGCACACACACACACACACACACACACACACACACACACACACAAAGAAATAAAATAAATTAGGCAGGCTTATTCAGCATGCTGGTAAAGTCACTTCACAAGATCATTTCCATAATGCTGACAGATCCAGTCTGGCTTTTTACAAAACTGTTCCAACAATAACCAGAGGAAGTTTTATTTGATACAGCTGAACCTGCAGATTGGGTTTACTGGCAAAATATGCAAATGATCTGATGTTCATAAAAAACAAAAACCCAACTGGAAAAACACAGTCAACATTACAAATGACTTCTCCAAAGTAAAACTCAAAAAGCCACTTTTAAAGAGTAACTAAATCCCCAAATCAACTTTTGTTGCTGATAATCAATAGAAAATCATAAAGAATATATTTTTACATATTTGGCAAAGCTGTCACTATGTTGTGACAGATTAAGAGACAGATAGGTCTGTCACAATAAGTAATAAATCAATTAATCTCATGATAAATTGACACTAGCTGAATAAATGCCATTTGCATTTTCTCTTTCTACCAAAAACTGGAAGGCAAAAGTCTTCAGTCTGGTGTTTTGGTCTCAACTTGCCCCTTTTTTTGTAGGAAAATTTTGTTTGTTTTGTTTACAGAGACTTCATAATTCATTCTATTTGTTGTTTCTGCTTTGTTTATTTATTTTGGATATTTAAAATGTCTTCCAGGCCCAGTGTTAAATGTTCACTAAAACTTAAAGCTTATTGATCTGAGAATGTGTTTTTGCATATAACGGCATTACCATTATATTAGTTGAAAACTGTCTAAAAACAACAATATTATCATTTATTGCAATAACTAATTGGGACAATTTATCGTCGTCCAGCAAACTTTGTTATCTTGCATTACCTAAATATAAAGATAATAAAGACAATAGTAAAATATTTGAATTTTTGAGTCTTTATGTTGCTTAGTCAAATAGCGCCGTCAGTGAAGTGGGTATGATGACAGGAGAAATGGGGCACCTACAGCATCAGCAGGTCATGGGCTCTTGGTTCTCTTCAAATTGTATAAATCTTTTGCTTTTTACTATTTTTTTTGTTCTGTGAGGTGTATTTTTTTTTCCATAGAGGGCAACAGCAAGAGTTTAACTAAATTTTAAGACATCCTGCTGATGAGTGGGGTGCTCCTTCTATGTTCAACATTAAAGTATTTAATGATTTGAAAGCAATGTTCAGAATTACAGTATAGACTCTGACATAAAATAGTATTTAGTGCAATTTGAGAACATGGTGATACACTAAAACAAGTATCTGAAAGCTCAAAGTGGCAGAAGTGAACAGACTAAAGTCTAATTTAACGATTTTACACAAAAAATGTCACAAACATGTTTTGTATAACCCATAGATTTATTCTAACCTGTTCTAGGAAGCGTAGTAGGTTACCTTTAACATGTAACTAGCATGAATCTCAAGATTTGTGAATCTCAACCTTACTATTAACTTAAGTTTTAAATAGTAAGCTGTTTTAGGCTCCACACACAGTGTATCACCCTTTAATATCTCACTACATTGTAAACTTCAACATTACTATTAACTTATTCAGTATTTTAATATTTAACATAAAATGAGCACCCCACTAACAAGCAGGGTATCAAAAAATTGGGTTAAACTCTTGCAGTTTCTCTCCATGGAAATCTTTAGTAAAAGGCAAAAGATTTATACAATTTGAAGAGAAACAAGAACCCATGACCTGATGGTGCATTTGCCCCATTTCTCCTGTCATCATACCCACTTCAATGACGGTGCTATTTGACTATAGCAATGCATTGTGGGAACCAAAAAGCTGGCCTCATCTATGTTTTTTAACCACTTTATTTGAAGATTTGAATTTAATATGAGTTTCCACATCACTTCCCTGTAGGATCAGTAAAGTATTTTTGAATTTGAATGAATTATAAAAAATTATGTACGCTTTTATGCAATGAGGCAAAGCACTTTGCCACTATTTTTAGCAACTTCTCAGAAATCACTGACTATTTTACAAAACAGTGACCATCGACAAATCTAGTGACTTTTTCCTATTTTGTTGTAGGCTTTTATGGCGACAACTCTGCTTTGTCCTGAACGAGAACTCAGCCCTATGGAGATAAATTTGGGCCATAAAGCTTGTTCAAAAGAAAAAAAAAAGTTTTGAAAATGTAAAAAAATGCTCATAACTAGTTTTAGGATTCAATGTTTGTTTTTTTCAGTCTCAAAACTGTTGGTCCTGTTTAAATATCATCAATACTCTGTGCATGTGATGTGGGAAAAAATATAGATACATTTTCACAGCATTTTCAGTCTGTGTTTAGCATTTCTCATGCACTCTAAAAAATATTTCTTCATTGTAAATATATATAAAAGCATGTCTATGAAACAAAAGTTGACTTGATTGATTCTTAAGGCATTTTCAAAATACCAGAGATTGTAGGAACTATAATACCCTGAATTTTAGTAATAACTTTATGTTTTCATATTTAACACAAAAAGAATACCCACTAACCAGCAGGGTATCAAAAAATTGGGTTAAACTCTTACAGTTTGTCTCCACAGAAATCTTTAGTAAAAGGCAAAAGACTTGTACAAATTGAAGAAAAACAAGAGTGCATAACCTGCTGATTGTAGGTGTCCCATTTCTCCTGTCACCATACCCACTTCACTGACGGTGCTATCCCCTCTGCTGTTCAGTGTGGTGCTCCTTCTGTTGTTCAATATTAAAATACTTTGTCAGCTAGAAGCAATCTACAGCATATGGTGGGACTTGGAACATTGTGTTATTTTATGATTTCAGTGCATTGTCTGTGTAAAGCCTTAACACCTCATTCTAAAACTACGCACAACAAAGCAGATTGAAATCTCTTTATTTAGGAATGATTTCATGCAAGTGGTGTGCAGCGGTAAAGCTCAGCCCACATATTGAGGCCCTCGTTGAGGCCTTAGTCCTCAACGAGGCCATCGAGTGTTGCTGCATGTCTGAACAACAAAATCTTTGTGCTGAACAAAACTGAGTGCTATGGACCTAAATTGGGGCCATAAAATTTGTTCATAAGAATAACATTTGAAACTAAAACAACAACAAAAAAATTTAAAACTTTACATTTATTTTAAAATTGGAAAAAGTTTGAAACTGAAAGTGAAAAAAAAAAAAAACTGCCACTGGAAAAAACTTTTGAAATGGGAAAAATAAAAATAAAAAAGGCTTTAAACTGGTTAAAAAAATAGAGGCGTGGCCAGCTTTTCTGTGTCCATAAAGCATTGTTCAGTCGAATAGCACCGTCAGTGATGTGGGTATGGTGACAGGAGAAATGGGACACCTACCCATTAACAGGTCATGCACTCTTGTTTCTCTTCAATTCATATAAATCTTTCGCCTTTTACTAAAGATTTCCATGGAGAGGAACAACAAGAGTATAACCCAATTTTTTGATACCCTGTTGTTCAGTAGGGTGTTCATTTCATGGTCAATGTTAAAACTCAAGCAAGTTAATTTTCTTTTCTCTGCTCTCTTCTACTGTTTTTGGGTGGAGTTGTTGCTAGTTTGTCAGGACTGTTTATCTTACACCCAAATGGCATACTTATTTTAATTTAGATGTTTTTTCTGTCCTTGAATTTTAACTAAGATTCATTTTTAAGACTGATGGAAAAGCTTTGTTAAATATTCAGATTTTAACAAACTGTGAGCAAACAGACAGATCAGAAAGGGATGAAGAGATTTTAAATCTGAACGTCTAACCTCTGTGCACCAGTTTTCCTCCATTTTCCAGGCGTTTTCCCCAGCACTGCAGATTTACTGGTTTTAGCATTTCCAACGTGGGCGTTTTTATGAATATTCCACTCACAATGTGCAAGTTAAATTACATTAGCATCTTTTACAGCCGAATGTAAAACAATAAACTCCCTAGGAGAAGCAAGCGAACTGCAAGCCAAATAAAAAAAAAAGTATGGTTTGATGTGAAAATACTGAAATTAGCAACAGAACTGGAAACAATACAGAACAGCAAGGAAACTGTTTATCTAACTGCAAAGGCTGGAAGCATTAAGCTGAACTAATTAAAGTGTTGTCAGGCAATTATGGTGACAAAACTTGGAGACAATTACAGTCAAGAATCGAGGTGAGACAGTCAGCATTAGACTTTAATTAGTGACTTACTGCTCTACTGCAGGTCAGTATAACCGTATGAAACTCACAGTGAACAGTGACATTGATGCTTTGGGACATCCTCGTCCTGATGGCTCCCGGGACAGAGAAGCTGACCTCACAGGAGAAATGGGAGTCCTTGTCCTCCTTCAGTATCCTGTACTCCAGGGTGCTCTGCACAGAGTAGAAGCCTCTGGGCTCCCGGGTCACCAGGATGATCACATTTACCTCTGGAACAGTGAAAACACAGCAAGAAACAATGTCAAAATGAAGTGGTTGAATCAGCTCATGTGAGCTTCTGTGGCTGAAAATGTTAGAAAACCTGATTATTCAAGTAGTCAGCATCCTCTGGGTGTAGATGCTATTATGCTTCCTTGAACATGTTAATTACATATTTTCACACAATCAATTTGAGATAATGAGATTTTATCTGGTAAGTGCTGTCAATTTTGAGATGCTTTCAGAATGAGTTGTTTTAGGGCGTCTTATCACTTTAAATCCAAATAAGCTGCAGCTGGCCACAACTCCCAACTCAACATTGCAACATTGCTGCAAACAGATACACAATTAGACAACCATACATATTTAAAAAGTAGAAGTGGCGCTTCCAGCACAACCAACAACAATGCAGCCAGTATCTTCTGGATGGTAAATCAACAACTGAGCACTTGTCTTTTCCAGCAGCCATTGTGCAGCACATAGAGCAGTAAAACCAGCTGGGCTTGGTTGGGGTTGCTGGATAACAGGGCAGTGATAATTTGATTGTGACTTATCAATCTGGCGGTTTTTGAAGAAACTAATTTTCCACACACTAAAAAGCTTTGAGTTGTTACCAAAAAATGGGTGGGTTGTTTGAATACTCTTTATAGACCCTGTAAAGGTCATCAAACATTTCCACATTTTTTACCTTTATCAATACTTTTCTCACAATGACTATGACAATGAAAATAAGGAGAAGAACAACACAAGGTCCTGTAAGCTACAATAGCTTCATATCGAGCAAGACACATGTTTTAACCTGCTTCATGTTGTCAGACAGGTTCTATTTACAGGATTTCTTGATTCTACATGTACTAACCTATAGCAAGCAAAGTTAAACCAAGCTTTAGAAATATGTAAGTAATTACCAGGCAAGTACTTTTTCAGTACTTACCCATTAAGGACTGCACTGTTTCTAACAGGCTAATTGTGCTAGCAGTACTGATACATGGATAATTTTATGGGTATTTCTTATTTTAAAATTTTCAGCAAACCTGTTGCTAAGCCAGTGGTTAAACCTTTACACCAATCATGTACAATTCGATATAAATACTCTAAGACAAGGAGGAAAAGCCACAGCAGTAAAAACTTACGTCCTACTTGAGGCATCAGTGGCTCGTTATCCTTGTACCAGGTGATGTTGGGTTTAGGAAATCCATTTCGAACCTCACATGACGCCACCTGGAGGGGTTTGTATAGAGTTTCAATCAGGGGTGAAAGTAGTTTTAAATTCTTGTGGGTTCTATGACAAAAAAAATTAAAATAAATAAGAA
>NW_006800082.1:1364101-1385429 GCF_000485575.1 Poecilia formosa
ATAATAATAATAATAATAATAATAATAATAATAATAATAATAATAATAATATCCCCACAAAAATATCTGAATATAAAGTCCATTTGTGAATGTTAGAGCCTCATTTTCAACAGTTTAGCTATAAACGTTGAAAAAGGTTATCATTAAGTCTCATCAACATCAATATTTCCACTAAATAAGAGGCAAAAAAAAAAAAAATAAAATAGTTTGATAGAGGAAAACTTCTCAAACTATGAGCTCAAAGCAAGATGCCAGAGAGCACCAAACTATTTTTTTTAATACTAGACAATTAATTTAATTTCACATAATTATTGCGGTAGAAGCCATTTGTTTGTTAAATACTTAATGAAACATATTTACCGTGTTTGTTGTGAATGACATACAGTCACAGACGAACGAGATAATTAGTCCAAGTTTGATGTTTATTGAACGTTCAGAAACTACAGCGGCTGTGATGAGCCACAGCAAAGATAAACAAAAGGAAAATGGGGTGCTGTGGTGACACAGAGGCAAAGCACAGCCCACACACTGAGGCCTTGGTCCTCGTGGCAGTGGTCGCAGGCTCAATTCCCGGCCTGCTGACATTTCCCCCTCTCTCATTACCCTCCTTCCTGTCAAACTACCTTCAAATAAAGGCCACTAGAGCCAACAAAACCTTTAAAAAAACAAAGGTAAAATACCCCAAACAGGTAAACAACTCCTTCCTTTTTACTCTCCGTCTCTTTGTCATTTAAGCACACCTGTTGCCATGGCAACTGCCATGAGCCGAGCTCCTCGAGCCGAGCAGAGATTACGTTAAAAACATAACATTCAGCCCGTTACAATACTAGGTTTTCAGGATTTATATTTATTTTGCAATTATTAATAAGCGCTCCCCTGAACACAGCGGTGGTTGATTAGTTAATTTTAAACTCCTGCTCTGCTAGTTATTTTGGTAATGGAACCGAAACGCACAGAATTGCGTAACACCTTGTTGAAACAATAATTACTGAGATTATTATTGTTGTTGGGTCATTAATTTGAACACGTTTAGTTGATGTTTTATTTTTTTTGCTGTTGTTCTTTACTAAAGTTACGAACGTTTTGATGAGTCAGAGAATGTGCTGGTCTCAGCATCCTGGCGGCATTCAGTTTGTCACCTAATGCCGAGATCGACTCAAAACCTTCCGCGATCCAAGTATTATTGCACCGCTGCTCTAGCAAAGCACGAACAGTTCAGAAACAACATGAAATGGGGAAAAAGCTATTTATTAACTGATTAAGTCGTGTTTTAGATTGTTCTTGAAAAACTAATCAGTCACGGCTGATGTGCTCTCACGGTTGCACAGTGAACCCATTGATTTTTTTACAGCAGACAGCCACTCCCCTCTCTTGCAGGTACTGCGTACCCCCGCTAAATCTTTTAGGGGTACGCAGTACCCGACCGTACCCACCTACTTTCACCCCTGGTTTCAATTATCCAGATTTTTTTTAGGATTTTATTGCATTTGTTGACCTTCAGACTGAGTTGACCCACCTTAGATGGCATCGTGTTGGTCACAGAAATCCCATTAGGGACGCCTTCAATTTCTGGAGCCTCTGGAGGAGCTGAAAAACGAGATATTTGGTAAATTATAACAGATACATTTGCAACTGAAGATGTTTAAGGTGTTTACATCTTCTATTAGGTTATACTTTGTCGTTTTTGTGTGCTGTCTTACCAAAAACCCTGAGGTGAGTCTTGCGTTCGGCATTGCCAGCCTCCTGCCCGTTGACCTGGCAGAAGAACTCCTTCTCGTCAGAGAGCTGGACGTTGTGGATCAGGAGTGTGTTTCCTCTCTGGTCTGAGGTCACCTCGATGCGGCCGCTGTAGTCTGTGTTGTTGTCGACTATCTGCTGGTTGATGTCACTGTAGAAGATCCGCATCCGTGAGCCGTTTCCTGCAGATCTCTGAAGAGAAACCAGGTAGGAACAGTCAAGGGCCTTCCAGAGGCGTTCCATTCACAAAACAAAGAGATGGCAGAAAGAAGCCTTAAACTCATCTTGAAGTGTTTTCTAAAAGGGACTAGTATTACAAGTCGTCACATATAATTTAAAGTTGGATAAGCAGGAAATGAACCACTGAAGAGTTTACTTTTCTAATTTGTCAATGAACATAGCAATCAATCTAGGTTATCAAAACTAGTCACGATCTACACTAAGAATGCTGCTAATGCACTAATAGCACAGCTAACCTTATGTGTAGCATTTTTACTAACTTTAACTTTGTTAACATTAGCGTACCTAGCTTCCCCTGAGTTGATTTTCCTGGATAAATTCGAAAGCGTTTATTTGTGAACTTAAAACTTAAACTCGAGATTTCTTTGTGAACTTAAAGAAGCTTATTTGGTTTTCAGTTGAATTAAGTTGAAGAACTGTGTTAAAGTTTTGGCTATCGACTGATAAGCGCTCTTAAAGCAGTTAGAAGCTTATATTCATGCTCTTATTTTAAAGAGGGTGAATACTGATACACAGCATTTCCTCTCCTTAAATTGTCTCTTTTGTTTCCCTAATATCTTCATTTCAAGCAAAATAGTGGGACAAACAGACAGTAGAGAACAAGATATACACAAATATAATATCTAAGGGAATTATAGAACATGTACATAATGTCAAAATTTTAAGTGGTGTTCAAGGATTGTAGCCTTTTAAGGGCAGATATAGTTTGAATAGAAGCTAACGCTTTAGCATTACCTTCCGCTAAATATTGTGTTGGTGATACCCTTTAGAAAAAGTGGAACTAATGTTTATATTAGTATTTTAGTGTCAGAGCAACTAACTTTTTAATTATTGTTGCCCACCACTGTGTTGTGATTAATCAGATAAATGTGAAAATTCTAGGCATCAACTCGCAATTCTCCATGGAACATTACAGCAATCTAAAGCTTTATGCTACAAGTGAAGCAGAAACCATGACTGTTTCTGGAACAGCTAGTTCCAGACGGACACTGTCAGTTTACTCACCACAAACCACTGGATTATGACGAAGCTGGGCTCTTCGTTCACACCAGTGAAGCTGTAATGGCAGGGGATCTCAGCTGGGTCACCGAGGTACACCTCCAGGTTGTCATTCATAGTCAATTCCACTTTGCCCCACACTGAAACACACATTTAAATGCACATAAATCAAGTGGAAAACCCACAATACAATAAATCAAGCCTCCATTTCACAGCAACTGTGTTCTTTCTAACTAATTTTGACCTTTAGCTTTATTCTCAGTGCAGTGGGCTTGGCAGATCACTGTCCTCCCAAGCCGATCTGGAGACACGGTGGCACAAAGAAAGAAGAAAAAAAGGCTTCTTTTCTACATGGCATCGTTTTCATCTTCCTTCTGCCTGACTGACTGCAGCCACAAAACCACATCTTGGCCAGAAAAATCGGTTCCCTTGGCATCATTTTGGGAATGCAGTTGAAGGAAGGCTGGCCAGTTCGACGCTGGGCTGTTGATTCAGAGTGCCAAGAGCTTTTTCAGCCATGTTGAACTTGGCAGCTGTTCTATTGGTCCATTCATGCAGTGACAAATAATAATAAAAAAAGGATGACACCAAAAGAAAGTCATTTTTTTCTCTTTAATCTCCTTTTGGGGGATCTTAAAAGAATACCCCATTTTTTCTCCCATGTTCTCACACTACTGCTAAGTGCTTTGTTATGTTCAGTGTAGTGTAACTTAATTTCCTCAACTCATTAGCAAGTGGGACTTTGTTCTCACGCTCAGTCCTCATAGACATTACTATCATTAATTTGGGCCTTTTATTTATTTATTTGAACTATATATGGTGTTTAAAGACAAAAGGGATTAAATGCTGAAGTTTGAACTTCTTATGGATTTTCACCAATACACACAGTAAAAATGATAAAAATAGGCTTAAATATATGGGAGTGCATCTCAATAAGTTAATATCACAGAAAGTTAGATTCTATGATTCAATTAAAGTAAAACTCCTATATTTTTATATTCCTTCTACATTTATTTCTCAATTTTGAAGATTATGGCTTACAGTAAATAAAAACCCAAAATTCACTTTATCACAAAAAAGAATGCTACATAAGAATAATTAATAATGTATTAGACCAACATTAGACACTGATACCTTGATAAAGAAGCTGGCAGTTCATTGCTACATCCAAGCAGAGTAATGAAAAGTTTAGTGGAAGAGACAAAAGGTGCATAATTTAACAACCAAGGAGAAAAAGGTTGACTGTTTAGCCACAAAGACATAAAACATGTTTGGTGAAGTTTAAAAACCTAAAAGGCAAACTAGCTGTCAAGCATGGTGGTGGTGGCATCAAAATGTGGGCCTCTTTATTCTTTTTTTGAGCTGAACATTTGCCAGAAAAAATATTTGAAGTTTTCTTGGAAATTGTCTGAGTTTGGAAAGTTGAAGATTTGAAATATTTTAAACTAAAAAAATTCCAAGTATTTGCTAGAAAATTTCTGAAAT
The DNA here is from genome assembly GCF_000485575.1 of Poecilia formosa. Taxonomy (NCBI): domain Eukaryota; kingdom Metazoa; phylum Chordata; class Actinopteri; order Cyprinodontiformes; family Poeciliidae; genus Poecilia; species Poecilia formosa. The sequence goes on from NW_006800082.1 coordinate 1,368,563, forward strand.
TAATGTCAAAATGTGGTGTTTTTCCAGCACATTTTCGACTTCTCAAACTCAGAAATCTCCAAGTTCTTTCTAGGAAATTCATTTAAAAAATACAGAGTTCTTACTTCTTTTTTCTTCCTTATCTCCAATGACCATACTAAGATGTCATATGAATATGAATCATATGAATGTAGGTCAATCAATCAATCAAATTTATTTGCGTAGCACATTTCAGCAACAATGCAGCTCAAAGCACGTCACATCATGAAAATATAAAAATATTATAAACACATCATACAGACAACAACTGTGAAAATCAAAAGCAGACATTTCATTTTCACCCAGGAGCAGGAACTGTAACGTTTTGTTTTTAACAAACATCTTTAAATGGTAAAGTAGGAACAGTCAGGCGGATCTAAAGTTCAGGGTGCTGCTACATGTTTCCAGCGTTGGCTGAAGCAGACCATGCATGAAGGCGCTTTAGGAGTTCAGTTGCCACCCTGCTGCCTCCATTCAGCCTCCACCACCCCCGACCCTTTTCCTCCCTCTCCTCCTCTTTTTCGTCACCACCAATAATTTCCCAACTCATTTTTTTTCATTTCTGTCCCGCCTGCCTCTGGCGGTGCTCACCCAACCATTTCTTTAAGGAAACTGGCACGCCATTGTTCCCCCACCTGGGTGGAAAAGACCTCCAACCCCCACCCAGCAGAGGTTAAAACCAGTTCACCTCGCCTCCAGTTTGTTGTTGTCGACTGCGATACAGATGATCTGAAAGGGCTTTGAGACAAGAAGGAGATTATGGAGGCTGAGGAAGACACAATGTCGCAGAAGTCAGTGTAAAAAACGTTGTGTCTCCTTGGGGCCATACTGCTAACTTTTCAGCTAATCCGATTAGCACTGGGGGGCTGCTGCGGATTTGGCTCCCAAAGCCAACCTGGGGCCGCTCTTATCTGTTCCTGTTGTGACTTAATGCAGCACCAACACACATGACCCATGATCTGCAGACCCTGACAACCAAAACTGCTGCCTGTCGGGGTGCTGGTGAATACATTTGAGTCTGTCTGCTGTCTGTGTCTGCGTGATACAGAGATAATTCATTCAGGGATAAAGAACAGGACTCCATTTTATTTTCTGTATTTGATGACAGAACCTGAAACTATTACAGTTAACAAAAACTAACAAAATAACAAAGGCTGAAACTGAGAACACACATAAAAACAGTAAATAATGAAATAATGGGAGGAGGGGGGACTAGACCTAACTAGAATTCAATTGTGGGTTTGTAAAAGTAAAACATATTGAGATTACAATTTGTTTTTCTGTTTACAAATCTATTTGTTAGCTGATCAAACTGCTGTGAAATTGATTTTTTTTCCCTTCACCACACAAGAGGTTTATGCTCCATACCAATCCTGGTGATATTTACACTGGCACCACTAAAAATAAATACCCTCCTGGATTTGCTGCTTTGCAAATGCCAGCCAACAGTGTGTCAAGTAGCATTGCTGCTAAGTATTTCAGCTTCCCAAACTGTTTTTTAAATAGAATATGTTAGACAGTGGTGAGCACACAGCTGCTAATGCGCTAACAGCGCAGCTAACTTTTGGTTTAGTTCGATAGCTAACTTTTTAAATATAAACAAACTAGATAAGTGCTTGGAAAATCCGTGAAAAGGCACATTTTCAGTAGATAATTTGGATTCACGTTCCACAGAAAAATCCATGAATACTGCGTTGCAAATTGACTCTTCAGTAAAGAATTTTTAACATTTTTATTAATGAACTTCACAGCACTTCAGCACCTTATTTACAACACCTAACTTTCTGGAGCAAAAGAAACCATTTGCATCTTGACCCAGACAAACACTGGGACAATTTTCATCTCTGCAATCAATTCTGACACTTCAAGGCCTTCACAAAGAAAGCAGAATAAAGGCAGATAATAACCTTTCAGTTGTTCCATTTAAGAGACAGACTCACACAATGCCCTCACACCACTAATCTGACAATAAAGAACCAAATGAGGGGGGCACTTCCAGGACAGCCTTTGCATACAGTTACTCATTATGCACCAAACAGGCAGACAATACCCTCAGATGCTAACTAAAGTGGTCACTATTACTGGATTTTCCCATTCCATTAAGGCTGTCAGCTTAGGTCTGCAGCAGATCTGCAGCTCAGCCTCTGATAAGAGTCCAAATCACCTCTGACACAACAAACCGGCCTCATTTACTCACACTAATCTCTCACAAGCTCCATGAGGCATGAAATTAGACTGAATCCTTCTAAGAACATAAAAATGTCATCTTGGAAATGCTGTTAAATCCCTCATTTTCACTGTACGGATCAGGGTAATTGTTGGAGATTTGAGAAGAAATTAAAAAGGTGTGGACTGTGTTACAAAGTCACAGAACAAACGGTTTTAAATAAAGGGAAAACATGATTTTATAAAATACCTTACATTTATTCATTGCCTTTTAACCTTTCCACATTTTGTCATGTTGCAATCTGAGACTTTTATTATTTTAATTGTATTTTATGTAAGTAGAATATGAATTTTATACATTTTACAACAATAAGAACCTGAAAAACATTTTTAATATTTGGAAACAAGTGTGAAACCGATCTTGTGTTCCTCTACAAAGGTCTAAAAATCAGCCATTGCCCCCTTTCTCTGCCGTGAGAGAGGGCTGACAGACTGACCAGCCCAAAAGGTCCTGTCTGCACATATATGGTAAATAATAGTCACTTCACCAAAAAAAAAAAAAAAAACATTTTTTAAAAATCCCGCTAAAAATCGAAAGTCAGGCCTTTCAAAGATCAGTGATCGGCCATAAAAATGCAATCGGTGCAAAAAATTACTAAAGGTTTAGGAGCTATGAATACTTTTGCAAGTTTCTTTAAAGTAAAAATTTCTTTGCATGTATTTTGAGAGAAAATCAGCATTTAAAGGCCTACAAGAGGAAATATGTGAACAGATCAGCATTTAAAAACTTCTAGTTCCTGCAGACCCAATCAGAAAGTTTTACACCGACACTAAGAGTCCCTCAGAGAGAGGAGGGTGTAAAAAGCCGACATGTAAGAGTGGATAACATGCAGGAGTGTTTCTCAATATGCTGCCCTGATGTGCTGCCGAACACCTGGGGGACTCCCACTACTGGCTGACATCAAAGGCCACACATACACGCCACCACACAGAAAACACACACTATGGGGATGAGAGCTCCTTGTCCACCTGATGTGCTTTCAGAAGCAGCATCTGGCACAAATCTCCTTGCAGCCTGTTCCTGATGTGTCTGACAGTGAGGGGGCTGGAGCTCTTTTCTTTCACACACAGAGAGAGATAAGGAAGTACTGCAAATCTCCTCAAAGACACCTCTTTATGTATCTGAGGCCTCTTTTTTTTTCAATGCAGCCGAGCATGTCAGGGATCCAGGACAGAGCCTTTATCGGTCCTCCAAGGTCAATGAGGAGGTGAAAACTCTCAGCTCAAGACGCCCACAGAGAGAACAAGGCTGGGATACTTTGATGGACAAAACATGGAGTCTGCAAACAGAACTGCAGTAGTACACTGCAAAAAAACTAAATCTTACTAAGGATTTTGTCTAGTTTCTTGTTCAAACATCTTAGTACACTATAAGTAAGAAAAACTATCTAGGAGATTGCTTTAAGCAAGTAATTCTTTAATATTGATAATATTGGCAGATTATTTCACTTATACCAAGACATTTTTACCATGTTATAAGATAAATAATCATCCAGTGAAACTAATACTATTCCATCAATATTAAGGGATTATTGACTTAAATGCAGTTACTGTTTACAGTCTAGTGATGTAAATCAACCTGTCTGTTTCAAATAGGAATGTTTTTCCAAGAATGTGTGTTTGTGGCGATGTGAGTGCTGTGCCATGCTGTCACAGCCATACAGTCACCTAAACATAAGTAATAAATAGTTTGTTTTATTACCATAATCTTTACTGTTATAACAAACATTCCACAAAATATTGTGATAAAGCTTAAGGTCTGTATCACCCCCCTGTCCCCACCTATTCACCTGCTTATTTTTGCATGTTTTGCCCCATAAAATGCAGAACAAAATGGGTCAAATTCTGCACAATGGGAACCTTTATTTAAAGACTATTGAGTCTATGTCCTATATTTTTTAGCTTAAGTCCATTTTTTATTAAGTGCAGAAGAGAATAATGCCTGATATTTTTATATGAATAAATGATGATGTTATTTTTTTTATTTTAAGTAAATATGATTGTTGTTGATTTGCTAAGTTATATAAAACAGTATTTTTATATTAAGATATCAATGAAATTGAAATAGTCATGTAATTTTAAGGGATTTGGGGCATCTTCGTATTTTCATTCTGAACTCAAGCAATATTTTTTTTTAAATTTGGAAATTTTTCTCAGATGCTTCACGTCATTTTAAAATCTGAAAAAAAAGCTGCAATCTCTGACTTTGAAAGAATCGCTAATCATTCCCTCTGCTTCGCAACTTCTTCTACAGCTGCGTAAATATTTCATCACTACACCCGGTGGGTGAGACTTCATTAAAGGAGCAACACGAATGTTTTATTTATGCTTGTATCTGATGTTCAGCAGTGAGTGTGGCGTGTTCCTCTGCGTCTACGACCCACCAGTAAGGCCCCCTGCAGAGCTGCTGGGCTCTGGCATGCAGGTTGCTCTGCAGCTACAGGATGGATAATTAAAGGTCAATGGGCTAAACACTGCTTCATGGGGGAGTTCCTTTAGCTATCAGTGTAAAAAAAAAAAGAAAAAGAAAAAAAATAAAAGAAACCAAACAGTTAAATGGAGCTTGAAGATAACAAAGCTCCGTGAAAGCTAGTGATGGAGTGATTGAGCTGTGCATTACAGGGAAGTGCTGGAAATGTAAACATTAATGAAATGACGTATTTGTTCTCCAACAACCCTAACAACTGCATGCATCATCTTTTACTCGAGTTACAGCAACATTAACTCAAACTGGCCTGGGAAGAAGAACACATTTAGGTCAGTAGCTCAGGAATACCGGTAGCAATGCTTCGGTTTAAGAGGAAAACACTCAGTATAATTTTATTTGACTTCCATTTTAAAAATGAAACATTAGCTCAGGGACATGTAATGGGATTTTTGTTCACCAAATGGATTGGTATGCTTAGATAAAAGAAGGAGAATTATGCAGTTCATCTTGTTTACGCGCAGGGAGCATTTTTAATAAAACAAAACCAAAAAATAAATCTTGACTCCAGCACCAAGTATTTTACTTGTGGTGGAGTAAAATACGCGAGCAGGAGATAAGCAGAGAGGCTTGCCTTGAGGCACAGCAAGTCCCCTTTTTGGTTATTGTAAAAATTAGTGTTTAAATGTAAACACTAATTGACTTGCAAACCAATTAGTTTGCAAGTCAATTAGTTTTATTTGTGCTTATGTATAATTTTTTGGTTGGGACTTTTAATTTTGTCTAATTATTAGATTGATTTTAACGTGTTAAACATTTTAGCGAAGTTAATTGCATTTCTTTTTTACATACAAAGGTTCCAGACGGAATGTGTTTCTGGTACTCCTGTAAATCTGACGCACAAGCAACATCCACTAACAGCAATGGACGACAAAACCACTTCTCTTGGTCAACTGAGGACTAGTTATTTCTTCAAAAACAATCTGATCTAGAAAGTGCTATGGTTGTATTCAAGCTGTGCTAAAACGATTTAGCCTATCAGTGAAGTTATTCAGGACTAAAATAGCATCTCAATGCTGACATACTAAAGCTAATGTTAGTGCCAATGGTCTACATTTCCAAACTAAGCTGTATTTCTGGTCTTTTTACAAGTGTGCACCGTTGGGAACGTAAAAATCTTGAGTTAAATCAGAGCCAACCTTCAGCATTTTCAACATTAAAGTTGGTTTTTAAGACTCTGGTTACAGTGCATCATCTGTTGATGTGCTTTTTCTTTTTGTTTATAACACAGCTGAGCCAATTCTCCTGAACTTCTGAATTGCTACTTAAACCCATCGAAAAAGTTTTAAAAAATGACAGTTTGAAGGAACAGATCACAGGAATAGCAGATGCCTTGTTGTCATGGCTGAACTTTGAACTGCAGGGAAGTTTTCAAACTAAACATTCATTAAAGTTAGTGATAAAGTTTTCTGCAGCCTTGTGTGACTGATCAACCCTCAGAGAGTAAACTTAACTTTCACCATGGGAATCCAGTTTGGAAAAAGTTTACAAAACTGACATTTTGAGTGTGTAAATGGCAGTGGTTCCTCTTTTATCTTTATTAAAAAGTGTGAAAGCGAAGACATTTAGGTGAGAGGTATGAGATGCTGGCCGTCAACCTAACACTATAAATAGAAGACCTTTTTCCAATTAGACCTCTGACGACAGAAACCGACTAGATGCTGCGGTCCAACAAAGGCCGTCTTATTCCAGCCGCTGTGGTCATCATCACCGTGCTGAACATGCTGGAAAAACTACAAACCTGGAGCTAGCTAAATCAACTCCTGGTTTCAACTTCTTCTTCATGAGTATCAACGGTTCACAGAGACTTTCAGATAATTAAACTGTTGGAGGTCATCCTGCAGTGCAGTTATGCTGCAGAGAAACGACTTGCAACAGAATAAAGAAAACAAAGGAAGGCTGATTAATTCTGCTCATTTACATACAGAGCCACATTATCAATCAACAAAATGAATATATTCAGAGGATTATCTGTTTCACAATGTTCTTGCTGAGTCTGGGAGGCTTTTGCATTTAGTTATACAATTAGCTTTAATAGTGATTACAATTTGCACGTCTATTTCTCTGAAGGCGTCTATAAGAACTTTATTTATTACTTCATTTGAACCGTTTGCAAAGTTCTGAGTGTATTTGTATTCAAGCATGGCCTGCCCTGCAACAAAGGCTTATTAGTGCGTTCCTTCTTCTTTTATCCCATCAAGCAGACATGAGGCGAGCTGTCGGGCGAGCGTGCCACACCCAACTCACCAGGATCAAAACCCCAAACACCCCCATCAGCAAATCCCCCGCTGGGAACCCTAATGCTCTCAAAGAGAATATCAGAGTGATCACAGGTGCACTGCTGGGTTAATGAGGAGGAAAGGCTACTTACTGCATGTGCCCAGGTCTGTCCTACCTACAACCCCCCCAACACACACACACACACGCGCACACACACACACACACACACACACAGAGAGAGAAAAACAATACTGTTTGGACAGAACTCTCTCATTCCCGCTGAAAATCTTTGAACCTGCTGAATAACCAGGCTGGTTTTCCACAGAGACACCAGAAAAATCTGCATCCTTCTACCAGAAACTCACAGCTGAACAACTGAGATTCCAACAATGAGGAAAGTGACACAAAAATGGGTCACATAAAGACATTAAAATCAAAGTTATCACTGATTTACCAGATTTTTCAGGCCTGATTACTGACAGATCAATAGACTAAAGAAATCACTTAGACTATGTGACAGTTTTATGTGTTTTCCACACATATGCAGTCATTTTATAGTCCAAAAGTAACTCTGTTACCTCCAGTTGTCAAAAATATGCTGCATATATGAAAGAAATTAGGCCTCTGTCTCTTTAAGCAGTTCCTCCTTTTTCTGACGCTCTGCTTTCAGGAAGTCATCACAACAGCATTTCTAAGACTTTGGGACTCCGGTGGACCTCATCCTGTAGCACATAGTTCATTTGAGTGTGCTGAATATCTAGTATTAGTACATTCATTCACAAGATATGTTCACCGGATTACATAGTTCATTTGTACAGAACACACCAATCTGCATCACACAGAACTTGATCCGTTCACGCTGTTCACTGCAGCAGTCTATCACTCACTGTTTCTAAAAGCTATCTGCTAATGTGTCCAATAAAAACAAAGACCCACCCATCCCCATTCATGAATATTAGAAAAACAGAGTCTCTTCAGTCAGAGGCTTCTTCAAATTTGCTGTAATGCAGACTGCTACAGTAAAACCTTCATGCCCACAACCATCACCATCTACAATAACTCTTTGAAGAATTTTGAATTAATATGAGTTGCAACAGCATTTAATTTCTCTTTGGAATCAATAAAGTATTTTTAATTGAATTCAATTATTACATATATATACATTTACAATTTTATGAGTGTTAGTTTCTCATTATTTACTATTTGCCCACTTTTATTATTTCTTTATTTTCATTTCAGTGCCTTAAAGCATTCTTCAGCTCTAAAAATGAGCTACCTAAAAGTGGTGTTTGTCAACGTTTTATAAAATCAGATCACAAAAGTCTGATTGGTGTACCTCAAGTTACACCAATCTGCAATTATTTTTCTAGAGTCATCTATTCAGTCTGCTGTAGTAGTACTACTACTACTGAAAACTCATTATGCCTAATATGCAATTGTATTTCCTTTCTATTTTATTACAAAACAAAAGAAACAGTTCATTTCTGTTCCCACTAGAGGTGAATGGAAAAGTGCCATGATACACCTTGGACAAGTTCCCAGTCCATCAAAGGCACTGAAGACAATGTCACATACCAATGGTAACTTAAACCCCACTCTCCTTCAACATGTAAATAAACACAAGTGTAAACAGTAAACAACAGAAACATTGATGGTCAGTGATAAAAAAGGACCTTCAAATCTCTTGATCCAGCTTGCAGAGGCTGTGGCTGCATTGGCATTCCTTAAGTTCAAAAGAGACAGAAATTAGCATGTCCACAAGCGTGTCATTTATACTGCTAACCAGAGCCGTATCAGATAAACATCTGTGACCGCTGCAGTCGTTTGACCTGCTAATGAATGGTGGCTGTACTGGTTCCCACTGAAGAGGAAAGTCAGAGGTCAGAGGTTACCAGTCAGTTTTTTTCCGGTGTGAGAGAAGCTGAAACTGGTGGCTTCTGGTGGCCAGGCATTGTATTTTGACTATTATCTGCTGTAGGTCAGAAATACCAATTGTATAATGTAAAATTTGAGAATGCTGAAGTTAACTAAGACATTTGAACACATCAAATGTAGTACTAGGAATCACAAGCACACCATTAAGCTATGATCCAAACGGATACACTCGTACTTCAAGCAAACATGTATGGATGTTTGTTCAAAAATGGGTTAAAGTAGAGCGTTTACTGTTCACATTTGCTCATAGATCCAGTGTGACACAATCCTTGATCGGTGATGCTGGAGTGTAACAAGAACATGATCTCAAAGTATTAAAATGGCCTAATAATTTTTTATCCAAAGAACAAATCATTGGTAAAATCAACAAAACAACTGGCTAGCTGTCACCTGGTAATGCTAACCTTACAGGAGTATTCACATTTTTTCCAGTGAATGTGGTGACTTTTATACTTGGACTGGTCATAACTAAGATGAACAATTCAACAAAAATGGCAGACTATTTCAAACACAGTGTAAGAAACAGAAAAACTCGGTTCAACTGGGGACCAAAACCACATTTGTTCCATTTCTAGTTGCTGTGTTGGTTTTGTTTTTTCACACTGCACTGTCAAACCATCCATCCATTTTCTTTACACCCTTGTCCCTTAGTGGGGTTGGGAACTGTCAAACCAACCAAAACCTATAAGAAACCTGTTCCCTTCCTCGTCTGTAGGGGCACTGCACCAAGAACCACTGAAGGAAATGGCATGAAAAGTTCTGAAGAACACACTGAACACCACTTCCCTCTTTACCAAATGTAAACAAAAATATAACATGTAAGATTTTAGCGGTTGTAGGATTGCTCTTTTGTTTTGGTGAAAGACCACATGCCATTTCTCCCACTAGAACTACACTGGCACATTTGTTTTGGTTGTATTTACCCAGAATGCTCTGCGCTATAGTCCACTTCCTGCTTTGGAACAGTCTCCAAACAAACCAGACTTTCTAGGCAAACAAACTAAAGTTTGACAGATTGTGTGAATGCACCGTATCTGAGGTTTGAAACTGGGAACTCCTTTCAGTGGTACAGAAGTGCTAACCACTGTTCCACCATGGAGCAAAAACACAGCTGTCTACAAATAATTAGGTCACCTCCTTGTTCCCTTTTAAGACTTTTCTGTTTGAGTTTGTAATTGGCAAAGATCTGCTTGGTTCCCTTATAAATCAAAGGCAATGTTTGGTTGGTTTAAAAGTGATATCGTTGGTCAAAAGATAAAAGACAGATAAGATGACAGCTCTGTAGCTGCTGGGCCACAGTGGAATCAAACAGAATCCAGAGTCAATAAGATACAAAAAAAGATATTTTACAAAACAACCAAAAATTTCAGAAGGTGATGTTACCTCTGGTTATTCTGTAAACCGACTGAATGATTTCATAAATGTTCTGTGAAAGAGCAAAGTACAACCACTTGCAGATTAGGAAGAGTTCACAGCAGACAGTGGAGGAGTGGGGGAGGGAAACTTGTGAAGAAAGGGCAGCAAACAAAGCACATGTGGGTTTTAGCTGCCAGTCGATACCAGCAGGCAGCATGAGGGGATTTACAAAGCTGTGCAAAACTAGAGAACCAACATGATACACCAACACAAAATAATACAGAGAAGTGAAGCAGAAACTAACTTATAGTTTTAAAAAATGCAATAAACCAACCCCAAATGTGAGTTATTTAACCTTAGTATGAAAAACCGTAGTTCTATTAAGGTTCTGTTAAATTGAGGTGTAATATCAAGTTACACCACAGTGTGGCAGTGCTGCTTGTGAGTCTGTTGGGTAGCTATCTTTTGACCTGCTAAAGCGGTCCTCACAGATACATGAAGACCCGAAGCATTTTTGTATAATTACAGCGATGTAATGTCCACCAAGCACATTTTTATTTCCATAAAGGTTTTGTTATATACATTTTTGTGACTGCATTAACCAGTGTTATGTAGACTTTGTATTGAGACTAAGATAACTATGTTAGCATGTCATCGCTAACAAGCTAATTGTCCTATTGTCTATTGTAATTTCTGTTGGTTCTGCCATATTTTATGTTATTGCTTATGTAACCATAAGCAATAGTAAGATTTATTGTAACATTAGGTTTATGTTTAAGGGTTCCAGATTGTATGTAAAAAAAAAAGTCTAGTATATTGTGACTAAATGAAAATGACAATTACTTTGATATGTTAGCTCTCTGCTAAATGGAAAATGGTATAAACTGTATTTTGGTGGGAAATACACAGATTCAGTTAGCAAAAGTTTTTAATATGTTACAATATCTAATAAATAAAGGTTGAAACATGTGTAGTTGGGGTCATTGTTTCAGCTCTCTGTCAGAAACTGGGGTGAAGGTTCACCCACCAGAAGAACAACATAACATCCAATCTGACTAAGTGAGCATGAGCTATTTTACAAAGTAATAAAAAAACAACGTACAAAGCTGGTAGAAACATACCTCAAAAGACTCTCATCTGTAACTGCAGCAAAATGTCCAGGGAGCCAAACACAGGTGGACAACAACAACACCTTTCAACCTTTTATCTGAGGAAAATGTTGAAAATCGTTCATTTTCCTTCCACTTTACTTTCTCTGCTTCACAACAGCCTGGAACGCGTATACATGTAAGCAATCAGTAAAAGTCAAATGCTAGACATTAACCTTCCTCGGAGCTAAAACTCTATTTTCACAACAGGCTTGTCTTGATTATTACATGAAAATACTGTCAGGAACTGATAACCACCAACTCTTTCAGCTTCACTGAGACTCCTACACCAGGCAACTCAACATCTAACAAAGATACATCTGTGTTCAGAACTCATAACCAGTTGCATAGTTTGATATGGGAGCGGTGAGTGGTTTGGGCCAGACTTTATCTTGATCTCCAGACTGGGAGACTCCAGTTCTCAGGGCTCAGCAGACAATATTCTCCACTTGTTTGACTCAGTGGGCCACAGCATGCCAAAACCTTGAGCCTGGGTCGTCGTTATGACTGGATTCCCAGTCGTCGAGTGGCACTATGTCCCGCAGGGCCAGGGGAGGTGTGGTTCACGTTGACACAAGCAGCTGTGGATAATACTAAAGCTGACCCCGTTCCCATGCAGCCGAGCATGGGGGCAGTTGGGAAGGGGGAGTTAGCAACACCTGTGGGAAGCCCATTTGTCAGGGTGATTTGTAGGGAAGAGAGGGCAAACATGGGTGGGTAGTGTGGGTATGTGTGTGAGTGCAGGGATGTGGGGAGGGGGGGGGAGAAGACGGATTTAGTGAAACGTTATCACAAGACCACACACAAGGAAATCTCTGTTGATGTTCCTTTTCACACACACCTGTGCAGCTATAAAAAAAAAAATCTTGCACTTCCTCTAAACCTCCTCTGGTGGATGCCCAAAGGCAAAAATATTTCTCTTTTTTTCAGTTCTCAACACCCAGCTCAACAAAGGAAACTTTCCACTCAAAGATTACTGTCCAGGTAACCATTGGTACTACAACACAATGCACCAATCAGACGTCTTTCGACCATAAATTTTCCATTTTCAGTCTCAAATAGATGAAAGTTAAACACATAAGTAGCAGAATTTCTTAAGAATGAAGGACTGTTTCCTTTATAAGAAATCTGCATTTTAACTAATTTCCAGTGAGTGTCAAAAAGAGTGCATTCTCACCAGCTCTGTTTAGTTCACTTGAATCAAAGTCCAGTTCTTTTGTCTAGAAAATCTGGTTTGTTAGGGGAGGTGTGAATGCGTAATCAGTCTCTGATGTAGACCAAAAGAAGCAAAGTGTAAAAACTTCGGCCTATAGGTTTGTTTGAAGTAAACTCTGGTGCAGTGTGAATCCACATATGAAAAGAAATCATAGCCATTCATTATCCTACATGCTTATCCCTAGTGGGGTCACCAGGGGTCCTGGCAGTCAGAGAGCAAGAGGCTGGGGACACCCTGGACAGGTCCCCAGTCCATTGCAGGGCAACACAGAGACAGACAACCATACACACATTCCAAGGAGAATTCAGGGAGATCAATCAATCTGACAATAATGTTTTTGGATTGTATGAGGAAACCAGAGTACCCAGAGAGAACCCATGTGTGCACAGGGAGAACATGCAAACTCCATACAGGAAGAGATTTGAACCCAGGACCTTCTTGCTGCAAGGCAACAGTGCTACCAACTGCACCACTGTGCAGCCTTGAAGTCATATCTACTTATCTTATTTTACAAATTACTTAGAACGTAGAATATGGTATGATTTATTTCTTCAGTCTTAATAAAATAAATCATAAAGTTATGATTTAGACTGTGATTGGTTGTTACATGAAACAAAGTAAGACAAATAAATAAAGTTGTAATGAGGTCCTTCCAAAAAAAGCAATACTAGTCAGGCAGGACTATTAGTTAAACAGTCCTGCCTGAGATTAAGCTCTTTTGCTCTGATATCTTACATTAGTGCTTATAAATGCAAAATAAATACAAATATAAAACCATTTACATTTAGCTGAATCCCTTTTGAATAAAACAGTTAAATAGGAAAAGCTAAAGAGTCTGAGAGAAAAAAATCCTTTAACTTGGTGCACATGGTTTCTTAAGTGGGGAGCTTGAGGATACAACACTGGTTTTATCAGTAAACATCTACTGATTATCATGGGAAAACAAAAAAAGAAAGTTGGATAACCCATTTCTTAGCTGAAACATACATAAATTAACTTCCACTGACAAACAGACGGGGGAAATCCTTCCCCCTGAACACTCCTCTTTGATTCAGCGGTTGATCTTTTAACAGCATCCAATATGAAGGGCGAGAGAGTTGGGGAGGATTTGATATTTAAGCATCTCTTTATCCTCTCCCTTTTGAAACGTCAAGTTCAAAGTTACAGACCAGCGGCCTTGATCTGTGAGCTAAGACGACCCGAGGAATTACCGGGCGACTGCTAACCACCCTGACACGACAGCTTAGCGGTGAGACGCCGCGCGGTACGCATGGAGTGTTATTAGCTGTGATTCTTTGAAAACCAGTAAACAGATCTTTGATGTTTGCTCCCCAGGTTCCTGTCAGACACATCTAATCAAATCAAAGCTGTTCTTTTTTACCCTAATGAAACGCTCATTGTGTTTTGTGCTAACTGAATTGAAGTAATTTGATTGGATACTTTTTTAGGAAGTCTGTCTGGAGAACATCTCCACTCCCACAGGGTGAGGTGTTCTTCACAGGCAAGCATGGGAAGACATGCACAAATACCTCTTTATTTCATTTTTCAAATTTCAAAGTTATTTTTTTCAATTATTCAGTCAATTTGTTCACCATGTATAAATGTCATTCCATTTTTATTTATGTTCTGCTGTAAATAACACAAAGTTAACCAACAAAAAGTAGAACAGAAACAAAATTAAGTCAGTAAACACAAACAATTAATGTAAATATCACGCCGGATTAAAAGCCAAGGAATAAAACTGTTATTTAAGTAAGGTTTAAACAATTAACTGAAGAAACTTTGAGTTGTTTAAAACATTTTCTTTTATACAATGTGAAAAACATAAAATGACTTGTTTTAATCTTTAAGTTATTTAAATCATCTATAGGGAAATGCTTTTAAACACTTTGTAAAACAATTCAGTGTTCTGCTGACCAAAGAACTGTTACAAAAAACCATCAGCTTTCATTGGATCTTATGTGCACTGAAAAAAGAGAACAGGTGACCCACCTTAAATATGTGCATTAACTGGTCACAAGTAATTAAATTAGGTTTATCTAAGTAAATTTATGAAGTTTGTTAAGTTGTCATGCTACACAAACTTAAATAAAGTAAGTTTGACAAACCTCTTTCCCTTTTTTCAGTGTAATAAGGCAAACAATTGAGTAATGTGCTCTTGTTTCTGTGTACCAGTCAAAAATCCCTTTAAATATGAACCAGCAAAATGGATGGACAGACAGATGGATGAATAACTGCAATGTCCAATGTTGTGGATGAAGAAAAAACATGCCTAACATATCTGCATATACAAAAACATAAAAAGCAACAAGTGCAAACAACTTATCTTAACAAATTCATTATGTGAACAAGGTGACAGGAAATAAAAACTATTTTCCATATCTAAAACCTGAAAAATACATTAATCAAATTCCATACTTTATTGCTCTATAGACACGCTCCATGATATTGCTTATACTAGGAAATTAGGAAACTTCACACATGCTATCTTTAACTTTCCATCCATAGCCGTGCTGCCGCAGTAGAACAGATCTGTTAGCAAAATGAAACCTGGAGATGGAGCTATTATTCATTTAGTGCAGTGGGGAAACAGCAAAGGGGGAAGAAACCACTGAAGAATAACTCAAAACCACTTATATTCTTCTTTTTCCTTGCTCTCTGTGTCATCTCATCTACGTTGCACACAAACCCATTACCATAACAACTGACTGACAACAGCTCCACTATTGTATCAGGATTCAACACCGTTACAGTTTTGTTTTCAGGCTTGATGTTTATCTTGCAATTATTAATAAGGGATCATCTGAACACAGCAGTAGCTTATTAGCTCATTTAAACAAACTGATCTTCTGTTAGAGTTGGTTTGGGTCCCATTTTTCTTGTAACTGAATCAAAACACACCAAATTCTGCAGCACATCTACATGCAAAGGTTGTCAAAGTCAAGCTAGCATAACTGACCTATTTCTGTCTCCGCTATAAATTAAAACTTTTTCCTGACCTTGTTATCTAGTTGTTGTAGCATTGACAATTAGTAGCAAACACTGCATCCCTTTTTCCTTTATATATAGATTTAAGATTTAGTGTGTTATGTTGATAACTTGCCAGCTAAAACCAATGGTGGTCATCATCGAAGGCAGTTTTTTGCCCTCTAGCAGGGAGCTCAGGCCAGGATCTTGCTCACTTGACGTCATGCTGCAAAGTGTCTATAAGAGTCCTGATGTGGTATCCTTTAAGTTTGAGTTGAATCTTTGTGTCTGTGAAGTTTAGCAAGTTAACTTATAGCCAAATGAAGCTTGATGTCCTGCTGAGCTGCATCTCTAAGCCACCTTTTTTACATCTTTTTCCAAAACATAAACCTAAATATTTAAAGTTTTATCTGCATTATTTAGAACACTGCAACAGTGATAAATATCTCTAACTATTTATTATATAGCTTTTCAAGTGAGTAAAGCAAAAATAATGTGCTTAGCATGTAAAGGACAGATCCCATCCTCCGATGAGAGGGATCAAATGCCTGAGGCAAACGCTAGAGGCAGATTGGGAGCACAGACAGCACATGAAAGCCCCAGAGGCTGAACAACAGAACATGCAGGCTAGATAAGTGAGAAAAGGCTGAGTCAGAGCTTAAAAAAAGGGGAAAAATAAGTTTACTTAATTAAGAAGTTATGAAGTCCATTAAAGTTGATTCAGGTGTCAGCTCATTTTTCGTCACTCTTTGAGTTTGCGGAGATGAGGCTGCTTCAGCCACCGTAACCCCGTCAGCACTTCTTAACAGCGTGACTTCCTCCGCCTGAATGCAAGGGAACTTGTGGAAATGGTTATAAAAAGTTTTCAACGCCACATTGGCTGGGGGACTTCAGACATTTCTGAGGAATCCCACCATATTAAAACTAGGATGTAGACTCTGAAAGACCAGCAAGCAAGGCATTGTGGGAAATGTGTTATGCAGTGACTTTTTTTGTAGCCTGAGGGGAAAAAGCTTCTAAAAGTCAAAATATTCACTAATACCACGACTCCTCTTGGCAGTTCTTATTTTTTTCACCTTCTGTCTTTAAAAATGTTAAGTGTGGAAATAAATCAAAGAGGAATAAACTTCAAACGTAATAAAATAAAGAATAAAAACTTAATTTCAGAAATAAACTGAGAACTTGACCAGGTAAAAACCTGTGAACAAAGTTATGACAGAGAAAGACTTTTAGCAGATTATGGCTGAAACTAAAAAAACAAAACTGAAAAAAAGGCAAATTCTAAAACAACAAAGC
>NW_006800082.1:1385840-1391913 GCF_000485575.1 Poecilia formosa
TAATTTTTGTAAGAATGGAAAATAAATCATTTAGATAGAAGATGCACTAGTTGTGAGATTATCTATAGCTCTTATCACATTCTTACTTTAGTTGAAGATATTAGTTATGGTTCCATTTAATCTTTTTACCTATTTGTCATCATAGCTGCATCTGTGGCTTACATATTTAAAACCAAATTATTATTTTTAAACCATGAATTTATTACATTTAAGCCATAACAGAAGGTGTGGCATTAAAAAACTTATTTTTATTGATCTTACTAAGAGGACAGTTTCTTACTAATGTGTGAAGCGTGCCTTAAGCATCCAGAGTTATTTTTGACATTTGTTATGTTCTATTTAAAAAGCAGTAGTGTGTTTGTAAAGCTTGTCAATATCCGTGTTCCTGGTCTCTGCTGGGCAGCAGATGCCAAACTGGCTGGAGGTGAAGGAAGCCCATGGCGTCATGACTCCTCCTGCCCTGCAGGGGGCTTTGCAGAATCCCATTATGTCAGGGAGCTGCTTGTTCATACTGCTTTCATATCTCCAGAAACAGTTTCCAACAACAGTCTCACTTGTTTGGCGTCATGTTTGTAATTACTTATGATTTATAGTGTCAATATAAAACTGCAACAATCAGCTGATGAGTGTAAGACAATCAAGCAGCCATTATTTATTAAGTGGTAATCCGGATGGGGTCTGTTTCATCAATATCACTGAATATTAGATAAGTATGACATGCTGAAAATTAAACATGGGGTTAATCCCCTCTCCAGAGGGATCTTAAAGCTGAACTCACATGTTTTTATGGCATTATTAGCAACTTTAACAGAGAACAGGCAGGAGAAAAACATGTGTCTTTGCAAGGAACCAAAGACTGATAAACCACTTTATAGTCTGAAATTTTCTATTACACAGACAGTGTTATGTTTTTGTATTTTTCAGCAGTTTCAGATAATTAAACTAAATTCAATGTCAGAGTAAAGAGAAAAGCATTTCAAACCTTTTAAAATCTCCCTTGTTAAATCGTAGATAAATTGGGATGAACCACATTTTTTGATAAACTAGGTTATTTTCCAAGCCACATTCAACACCACTTACTAGAGAATCTGTAGAATCAAGTTCTCACTTAAAACAAAATGTCTGACAACACAAAGCAGGCAAAAAGATCTCAAACTTAACACAACATGCTCCGATCTACAGAAAATGAAGAACAAATGAAAAAGCTATTCATATTTATCAGTCTGGAAAGGTATTTCTGTGGCTTTGGCTCAGTAAGATGAGACTTCTTATCTACAAATAGAAAAATATGGAACAATACGTGATTAAAAAAACAGAACAATAAAACTAAACTGATGCTTCTGTCATGAGCGTCTTTGGTTAACTTTACAGTTAACACTTAGCTTCTTGGCTGTTTTGTAAACTTTCAGTTGAGTCAAGTTCAACGTGTATTGAAATTTTGGTTAGTTGTTTATATTCATGCTCTTATTTTGAAGTGGGTGGTGTTTATTCTGTTCCCAGAATGCATTATTGTTCTACAGCAAAAAGCTTAAATTTTACTGTAGTCCTGCCAAAAGGGTTAGCAAAATCTAACAGCTATAAAAAATGAAACAATAAGTGAAAAGTCTGTTCCAAAGAATCACTTCCTGAAGCATAAACTGTACAGGGAGGTGTGTAATTACACATCTGACCCTGTTGAGGATGATGTGCTACATAGTACAACATAGACTACTGACATTTGTAAACCAATATGGTGAAAATCAGTCCTTTAGTGCACTAACATTAGCTTCTGCTAAACACCATGTTGATTTAGCACTTCAGTGGAAGTAATGTTATTGATTACTGCTTTAGGATTAGCACAGCTAACTTTTAAATTAGTGGTGCCAATACCTACTCTGAAGCAACATTAAAGTCCCTCTAAAGACTAAGAAAGTTTAAGGTAACAACACAATCCTTGCTGTTGCCTTAATTTTAATCTTTTAACCTAAACTCTGTCAAAACATGAAAGGCAGCTAGTTTAAAGCTCCAAACAATAACTTTGAAAAAAGCATTTGCTCTATTCGCTTCCACAAATTCTGAAAGCAGAAGTCTACATCTTATTTTATTTATTTAATTAAAAAGTTAGTTGATTTTATTAATGTGTAAGAATGTAAAGACAGCAATCTTCAATGTGATCATCAAAGTTTGAATTTCATATCTGCACACAAAAACAAAGATCAATCTTGTTGTTTAGTTTAAAGTTAATAAACTATAAAGAATGTAGTGCAAACAGCTTCTGAAAACATTTCACTTCTGTTCCTCAATGGCAACATACAAAGTGCACTAAAAGCAATCTAAAGTGGTGCAATGAAATGATGTAATCATTCAAACCCACCAAAATCTGGGCAAAGAGCAGAGAAAATAAAATATCTAAGAGCAACGTTGAATAAATACCTGTAACAGTTACTTCCTGCAGTGTTTTTGAGTTCTCCTTGGATCTTAATTGAAGACCCCTGTGCTAATGTAATCAAGAAATGCTGTTAACATGGCAGTGTTTTATCCAGACTACAACTTTAATCAGGTTAATAGCAGCGTATTGATGTGTATGTAAACTCTGATGCATTAGGAGAATGAATAACAACACTGTACTGATCTCAGAAGAGCCCCCAAGCTGGAAAAAGACTAAATGCAAACTAACGTTAAGAAAAAGAAGAAGCAGACCTGGAACTGAACTCACAAGACAAATCCTCACTGGTGTGTTTAAACAGAAGTTTCACTGGAAACAATCTGATTAAACCATGCAGATACTCACAGAAATAGACCTAAAGATTTGTTTTGCTCCAAAGAGCTGAAAAGATGAGACTGTAAGCGTGAAATGAAAAATAAAAATCTATAGTTCATTCAAGCACAGATCCGTTATAACGGGACAGTTGGTTTTTAAGTCCAGAGTTCGTATGAAAATAACATTTACACTGCAAAAACACAAAACCTTACCAAATATTTTTGGTATAGTTTATAGTGCAAACATCTTAGTACACTTTACACAAGGCAAAACTCATTTACAGCAAATTATAACACTAATTTCTTAGTATTGCTGAAAACATTCCAGATCCACTGGCAGATTATTTAACTTAAAACATTTTCCAGTTCTTAATCAAATTAACAAAATTACGAAGGCTCGACTCAAGGTGGGGAAGCTTGAGATAATATTTAGATTGTTGTTAATTATGGAAAATTGCAAGAGAACTGACTGGTGCTTCTGTAGATAGCACCGTTTTATTGCCAGGCATACAACCAAAACCAAATCAAGAACTATTTGTCAAGATAAATTAAAGAACAAATGCAAAAATAAAAGCTTCCATTAAAATATATGTTACCTGTTTCCAGGTGTAGAAACAGAGGAGTAGTGAGGAACATTATGAATCATTAACACTCAGCACATTCACTGCACAAAACAAATCCTTGATGAATATTGTTTTTGTCACAAGAACAGTTTGCCTCTGATAACGAAGATTAATTTTAATTTGTTTGTTGTTTTGGCTTCCTCAGAGGGATGCATGATGTGTTCATTTGGGTTTCATTCAAGTTGTTTATTAAGTTGAGCGTTTTCCAGCTCCATTAATCTTGGCTGATGCCGTTTCCATTTTGTTCCAAGTTGATCATATTTCCTCTGTAAAAACTCAGTTTGTTACCCTTTATGTTGTGAATATTTATCAAAGTTTATGGAGTGAAACTGTAAATTACAGCGACAGACATGACAGAAGAAATGTGCAAACAGGTAATTCCTTTTCTCACAGCACTAATCTGGTTATGTGACTCGGTAAAAAACAAATATAACAAGACTACTTGTACCAACACAACGTTCTCCAGAAATTAGCCACAGGCTTTATCTTTATGATGCTAAGCCAATTGTTTATTCAACTCTTTTTACTCCCTTTGGGATTATGTTAGCTTTGAGGATTGACATGGGTTTATTCTTAAAGTGCAGTTGCAGAAGAAGCCCCCGCCCTTGGGTGGATTCCTGTCCCAAAACTTGAGCTGAGGAGGTGGATCACGTTACAGCTTTCATCAGAAACATCTTCAAAAGATGCTGGCTGTCTCTGCCAAGCACCAAAGTGCCCTAGAAGTCGACTCTTCACCACGGCTCCCTGATAAATCCTTTCTTCCACTTTGACATTGCCGTCCAGCCAACAAAGCCTGTTAGCATGTCAGGACTTGTGACATCACACAACAAAGGGCTCACCATTAAGACTCTGCTTTAACTAAACATCTCCTTCCACAGAAAGCTGCTGTTATTCAGCCGGCATACTGCTGAGGTCTTTGTATTCACTTGGAATGAGACACACTGGTTTGATCTTGATTCATTTAAATTCAGCTCAACTGACTTAATGCTGCAAGCGGTCTAACTTTCCTCCCACACGTCCGCCCGGTGACTCCTCATAGAGCAGCAGAGAGTGACAAAATGCAGAGAGATTCTCATTCTTATTCATGCAAACCTTGTGTTTCTGAAGGAATAATTCAGTTCCCAGACAATAGTAATACCTACCAGCATTCACTGGGTTACCAGCTCAGGTTTTCCTCCAGCGATGGAACTTTCTTCCTGACACTGGTGGGTCTTGTCTTGATCTCTTCAAATGTCTCTGTGGTTCATTCCCACAAACCTTGTTTAGTCCTCTTTAATCAAACTCCAGTCCATTTGCCTAGAAAGTCTGGTTGGGGAGGTGTGAATGCATACACATAATTGTCGTAGAAGTTACTGCGATAGGCATGATACTTTTATTTGAGACTAATTTCAAATAGTATCATGGTAATAGCATAATAACACAAGAACACATTCTCAAATTTTAACAAATATTTAACACTGGAACTGGAAGACATCTTAAATATTAAAAAATAAATAAACAAAACAACAGAAACAACAAATTACACAAACTATTAAATCTGTGTAAACAAAATTGTCCTTCCAAAATAAAAAAGGACTAGATGAGACCAAAACTCCAGACTGAAAACTTTTGACATCCAGTTTTTGGTAGAACGAGAGAAAAAAAAATCAGAAAAAAAAATCATGCAAACAGAAATTACAGAACTCGTTTAAACTAATTGATTTATTGCTTATTGCTACAGGTGTTGGTACTGTTGAAGTGAACTCTGGTGCAGTTTGTTTTGACACAGTGCAGTGTGAAAGATAACCTTATCAACAAAAATGAAATGTTGCAATTTTGGTCCCCAAACAAATTGAATCTACCTGACTATTGGTGTGAAAATATCATAAGTCTCCTTCTTTCTTCTGTTTCTGCCCTTATTGTCCAGCTTGTTCTGACTGAGAGTGACATCTGTGTGGTGGTGCCAACATAAAACTCACCAGCTCACGTTAACTCGCGGCGACTGATTGCTAAGATAAGTGTCAGGTAAGTGTTTATTTGCTATTGTCTCATGTGTTTACACAGCAGCTAAGATTGCCTAGCTGGGTGTAAAAGGTCAACTGCTTCTTGATGCTGACAAAACTAGTCTGAAAAGCCAGTAAGAAGCAAAACAAGGCGTGGAGTTTCATCAGAGACAGCTTCCACTGCTAAAGATGCAAACAAAAGCCCTAAAATAACATGTTTAGAAGATTTGGTAACCAGGGGGTGAGATTTTTTTGTTTTTACTTCTTTTCCTGTCTTACTGTGTTCTCTCTTCTTTCCCATTTTGAAGAGAGTGAATAAGAGAAATTGATCAGGCCATACCTATGAACTAAACACATGTAAGATTACTTACTAAAGCTGAAATATACAGTGCTTGGTGGAAAAAATTTGTGTAACAAGTGATTGTTTTATTTTATTATATTTTATATTATTTTATACACTAAATAAATATACTTAAATTAAAATGTTGCATAAGTCATATATTTTCAAGTTCAGATTATGAGTTTGATTCATTTTAAGATTTTTTTACACTCATTTCACATGTGTGGAAGTAAAATATTTATGGCAAAATAAGTCAATATGCAAATGTTTAATTTATATTAAAATTCTAATAACAATTGCTTATTGCAAGAAAATCAATAATTTATTTTGATAAATATGAGAATTTTGTAAATTAATACTTATCAGATGTTATAACATATATAAAAAAA
>NW_006800082.1:1392860-1405923 GCF_000485575.1 Poecilia formosa
TTTTTTTTCATTTAATTATATTCCATTTGTGCATATAAATGTATTTTGCAGTTAAAGTCAGTAAATGTGGCTGACACTGCTATATTCAACGTGATTGGTCTGCAGTTACGTTTTCATATGGGTTAACCAATCAGGCGTTAGCATCGTTTTGCTAACCTCATGCAAAGATGCAAACAGAGTGAAAACATTCCATCAGATTCCAGGATTGGATCAACAGTTGCTGCTGTTTTACCCCGGCGGGGCAGATTTTCTGCCCCTCTTGTTGCTCCTGAGGGACAGTTAACCCAAGAGATTGTTCCTCTGGGGAATCTGCCAAACAAATGCCTTGCAACCACTAACTGAACAGCAGAAGAGACAGAAACAATTAGTCTGGATCTTTAATTGGCTAAAGGGCAGAACTCCACTCCAACCATGAAATGTGAGTTGTTACCATTTATTGCTGAGCTGCAGACAGAAACAATGTTCCTACAATATGCATAACATTAAACAAACTTTGTTTTCCACAGTGTGCCATATTGAAATAGACTAATGTGCAAATTTCATGCTTTAAATTCTCCAGAAATCCGTGAAATTCTCCAACAAGCTGGTTGGTTTGAAGCAGCTAATTTTGCGTGGTTTAGAAGGTGCCAGCTGCACGCCAGGCTCAGAGCATGGCACAGCCCATTAGCAGAAGACAAACACCATGACGGAGGGTCTGGTGAGCCTCAGGGTCGTCATGAATATTTATGTACACATGCACACACCCAACACAGACATGTCGCTTCGCCATCAAAGTCAGCCTGCATTCAAACACATTTCATTTCAGCATAACAGATGTGGCTGTATGCAAGTCTATGTTTCAGGCAGCTGGAGCTACGCCAGAATGGAAGAGCGGTGTCGTTTTATCTCCAGGGAAGGAAAGACAAAAACTGAATGTTGGCTAATAACTTGAAATTAAAGCAAAAGATTAGTTTCCTCTGTTTTGTTTCCAGGGTTTCCCTCTCGAAAGCATGAAATCTGGCCTGTCTAACTTAGTCTGCCATTGTCCAAAGCAGTAGTGACCAAAGCAAGGTTAAAAAAGTTAACTAAAACTAATGAAATAATAAAAACTGAAAATGGGAAAACATTTTCATTAACTGAAATAAATAAAAATGGTAATTAATGGGGAGAAACTACAACTAACCAAAACTGTATCATGCATTTGTAAAACTAACTAAAACATACTGAAATTATACATATAATATCCTTTGTTTTTGTATCTATGAATTTATTTACAGGCCTTTCGAACTGATGTGAAATTAATTGATATTTTTTCCCCACTCAAGCAGTTTACGCCAAATTATGGTACTTTGTTCTCTTCCTGGCGACGCCTACGCCAGTCCACGCGTTGGCGACAGCAAAAGCTGGGATAAAACATCAGAATCTGTTGGTTGTTCAACAATAATTGAAAACATTTTTTGAAAATAGTATCTTCTGTTGAGTATTTATTACCCAGTCACATGCAAGATCACAATGCAATACTACGTCTTGTTTGAATTCTGCAACCAAAACCAAAGCTAAAATGACTACTAGTATTACTAATAAAAACTAAACTGAAACTAAGCAATACTTAATTAATAATAACTAATAAAAACTAGCAAATACACTCTAATACTAATACATCTGAGTGTTTTCTGTACTAGTCTCGTGTTTTGTAAAAGCAGTCTCTGCACTCTTTGACCCATAAACATCAGGAAGACAGCTGCCATGTTTGCTATTTTCATAAATCCATCATATGTGGTCATATCACTTTCCAACTTAACCACATTGATGGATGACACGCAGCACAAAATCTATTTTTTGCGAGCTCTGGAGGCATTTCTGAATGTAAGACAGTGACAGACATGATTTGGCAATTTGACACAAAACCCAGCAACAAAAGTAATCAGAGAACGTGGCATTCCTCTGAACAATGACAAGGCCTGAGGGGACGCCTCGTGCAATTACTGGAGAAGCTCTGTGGCATGTGCATTGTTCGCAGAGGAAATTTATCTTGCATACATTACCAGAGCACATGCTTGAAGATACTAGTGTAAGCTCTTAGCAGTGACATAGTCCTGTGGTCACATTTCAAACAGGCCCAAAGGAAGAAAAGAGGTCTCTGTGGTTTCCACTCTGCAGCTAACAGAGTTCAACGAGAGGCTTTTTTACAGCTTAACTGATTAATGGATAACTTTGAAAACATGATGCAACGCTCCAGGTGACGTAATCAGACCTAGCATTATTGGGAATCTGTAGGATTTTTCTACCGTAGCAACTGACTGACAACATCTCCATTAACTAACATAGTAGAGATTAAGTTCAAGTATTGGGATCCAATGCCAAAAAACACACAAACATTTTCCACACAAAGAACACATTACAGTTTAATGTTTTCAGGCTTGATGTTTATTTTGCGATTATTAATAAGTGATCGTCTGAACACAGCAGTGGTTGATTGGCTAATTTAAACACCTGTTTTACTGATGATCTGGCAGAAAGATGGTGTGTGGGTCACCTTATTTTTCTGCAGCAGATCTACGTGTGAAGGTTGTCAAAGTCAAGCTAGCAAAGCTAACCTATTGACCTCTCCCTCTATTTTTTTAGATAGAAACATTTCACTGTCCCTTTGACCTTATTATCTAGTTGTGTTATTAGATAATGACTTATCTAATTTTGATCACGTTTATTGCAAGTAGACTTGAAATAACTATTTTAAAAATAACTTTTCAGCAATATACAGGACTTTGTTTTAAGTAAATAATTCCTTAATACTGATAAAAAAAGTATTAGTTCCATTGGCAGATTATTTCACTTATAATATGGAAAAGAATGTCTTATTATAAGTGAAATAATCTACTAACAGAACTAGTATTTTTCATCAATAATTTCATGTAATCAATAATTTTCATCAAATTAAAGTTACAATATACAAGCAACTTTTATATTGCTGAAAAGTTACTTGTAAGTTAGCTTTGTCTTATTTTAAGTTTACTGAGATATTTGCACAAGAATCTAGAAGCTAGACTAAAATACTTGGTAAGATTTTGTATTTTTGCAGAACAACCTTTCCATGGCAACATCTAAAAATATGTTTAAATATAACTCTAACTCTTTTCGAAAACTAGTTTAAAAATTAAAACTGTGGTTCTGCTGCAGCTACATGTGCACTCCTGCTGTTCCTGAAAGAACTGTTGACTAGAAGGAAGAGTAAATATTCCCAGGCTCCGTCCACAACACTCAGAAGACAAAAACACAACAAAGACGTGGGGCATGAGAGAGGTGCCTCAGGAGACACGATGTGGTGGTGGTGAGGGGGGGAGGGAACTAAGACTTCGAAAAGGCGGGAGGCAGGCGAAGACCTTTTGTATAATTTCTTTGTAACATGAATCCGGTCTTTCCCCCCACCCCCCTCCACCATGCAGAATGTGGTCCGTCCAAGGTTTTGGGCGTCAGGTATGAGCAGCTGCTGTTGAGGCTCTGCAGACCAAAGAAAAGTGGGGAAAAGAGGAAGGAACAGTTTCTCACTGGAGGGTGTTTTTCCCCTGTCCCTTTGGCTCCGGAGGGGCTGCTGCCAACACTTGGACCCCGGCCCAGGAGAGTGCCATGTGTCCTTACAGATGGGCCTTCTAAATATGAAGGGACGTCATGTGCAGATGGCCAATTTTGCCTGGGCATAGTTCAGAGACAAATTGCCAGATCTGCTGAGGACTGAAGCATGGCTAATGAACATCTTGTTTTAAAACAAAGAAACAGACTCCACTCTTTCATTAACATGAACACAACCCTGATTTAATCTACGTTTTCACAAATATTATTCTTTATAAGCAAGATGTTTCATGTATAATTCACAAAATAATGCAAATTCTACTTGCTTCTTTATTATCTCTTTATTGGAAAGTTCATTTATTGCAGTGAATCATTTCAAATGGTCCGACTTCTTTACTTTTTTCACTTGTGACACAGATGTCTGAGATTTAATGTATACCGATTCCAATCAGATACAGAAAAACAGCTGAACTGACTTAAATGTTTCTTTTTCTAAAAACAGACATAAATGTACTGAATTAATTTTTTAATAATTCTTCATCAGTACAGCTCACTTAAATACACCCACAACTTCACAAATGTCATCCAACATGGAAAACTTTAATTTGTTCAGTCAGTGCAATTAGGAGTATAACAGACAATGTGAAATAAAAAAAATTAACTGAAACTGACTAAATCAGTAGGTTGACTAGCTTTGTCAAACATGTAAAAACAAATTTAAACAAACCTTCTTTCAAATGGTTCAGAAAGTGCAAATAGTTATTCTAAGTATAACGTAAAATAAATAAAAAAAGCATTACATCACTCATCACAAAGCACAGAATTAGGCTGAATAGATCCGCGTTAAGGATCAGGGCACATTGCCACGATAACCAATATTGAGACCGATACATGTATTAATATCGAGTTAGTGCATCTCTAGCCATTATATTCCAAGTTTAGCTTTGTATGACTCCAGGTTACAGTTATTTAAATGACTAAATTACATAAAATCAACAAAAACAGGTGTGCAGTTGGTATCTTTCTAACTGTAACTGTTTCTAACATAAACTGTATGTCTATGCAGGGCCGGATATACAAGGAAGTGGACCCCAGGCTGGAAACCATTTTGGTGCCCTTTCCACTAAATAATAGTGCAAGATACATTACATTAATAAGTAGTACTGCACATAACTGGGTATGAACTGATGATACCAGCAGATAAAGGTAGATTTTATACATTCGTTGGCCATTAGCTCCATGTTGTCCCAAAATAAATTACCATAACTTCATAATTTTCACATACTTGAGTATTGTTTATATTCATAAAAGTCCCAAAATATTATTTCAACTCAGCTGATATGGGCCTATGACGTGTATATAAAGTATAACGTCTGCAAAATAAGCATTCATTAAAAATACATATATATGTGTTAAAAAAATCATGCTAGTGGGAGGATCAAGGCCAGTAAAAACTTGCCTCTGCATACCTCAAAACCCTTTCAAACTGCTGCACAGAAATAATCAATCCTGTGCATGCAGGTCAGCCAAATTCAATACCTGTGATTCAGATACACAGGCCTCTAAGCACTGTTCAGCAAAACAGAAAAAAACAAAATCATTTCTGTTACAGGAGACACTGATCACATTTCTGAGACCAGAACACCGGCTTTCTCATTAGCTTTCTGTGTTTTTTCTTGAGTGTGTTTAAATAACCATCTCCAATCTCGTAAAGTCTGAAGATATGCTCTGAGGATAGCGAGTCAAGGATGTTTCAAGCAGCTCTTCAGCACCAGAAAGGTAGTCGATAGAGAAGAAATTCCCTCCCAGAAGGGTTTGGATCAAACTACAGAAGCAGCTGCTGGGTCTAAAAACCCCAGTCAGACTTCAAACCTACACATGCAAGACAAGCCGCCTGGAAGCCCTTTAACGCAGGCATGAGGGTGGCTGTCAGTTCTGCTCCTGCCAGCTAGAAACTGTTTCTTTGATTTTCCTAAAACATGATTCAGAACATCTGACGATCCGCTTAAAACACACAGCAAAAAACAAACGACAAGGCGTGTTAAAATTATCGCGTGGTCTGCAGCTCGCTGGAGCCGTCCGGTGCATCTTCTCCTTTCATGAAAGCTTGGTAAAAATTCACATAAGTTGTCTGTGGTTCATTTTACGTAGGTTGTCAGAAAATGCCTGTCAGTTCTCTTTGCCAATTTGTACCAAATAAAATGAATGCTTTTAAATTTGTTTTCAAAGAAATTAAGACTCAAATCTTCCCTATGTTGTCATTTATTCGCATATTTACTTTGACACTGCTCTCACCTTTGAGGAAAATGTGAAGAATTATGACCACTGATCAAACCAAAATAAGAAACGTCCTGCTGATAAACTTTATTTATTAAAGTTATATAACACATTTCCTTTAGTGTGAACCGCAGGTGGAATATAGAAAATAAGGTTAACATCAGCAACGTTTCCATCTTGTTTTATGCTTATGAGTAAGAAACAGTTGATAGGAACAGCAAAATTTGAAACAACTATCAATTTCACTAAAAAGTTTTTACACACGATTGAGGTGGTTTTTGTAATTTCTGAAAGAGCTTAAGCGCTAAAGAGAGATGGAAACACATTTGTCAAATAACTTGTGACATAGCAAACATTCCCATTCACTGGTGAATCTCTGCCTTACCAAAAACCTGAAAAAGAAAAACTTCACTCCAAACCTTCAGCACAAAGGGGATGATTCTCTATTTTTTGTGAGGCATTTGGTCCATGATAGTTTGGAGTCTCTACTTCCTGTTTGTTACAGCCTTAATATGTAACAACAACATTAGACAAAATTACATTTTGAATAGCCTAGATAATTCATTCCAAACCAGTAGATTTGGATAATTCACATTCTTTCCTCTTTTTTTGCAACATCTTAACTGTTCGGCTGTATGGGACCTGTTTTCACTTTTTATAATAGCAAAACGAATAAAAGTAATTATGTTTTTAACCTGAGACTCATTGGCCTTGTGTTATTTTCTGTGAAGAATGTAATTCAGAAAAATAAAATTGATGACCACATACCCGACATATTTAGTGTTGTTTGGGTCCACCAGACCAGACCAAATATCATAAAGCCTTACAGGTAAATTTGAAGATAAATATAAATGTTTACTTACACTGAACAAAAATTTTATATGAACATCTAACAAACTTTAAAAATTTGCTCAAAACTTTTGGAAGTTGGACGGAAACATTCTCAGAGGAGATATTAAACATATGCTTCATTTTTAGTCAGAACTGGGAAATTCTAACTTCTGAGTCAGAAAACCAAAATAAGGTACCACTCCACGTTGTCTTTCCACTCAGAAAGTCAGAGAATTTCTCAAAAGCCAACTTTGACATCCAATATGGCGGCTCCTCGCATCAACAACGGTAAAGTGTGGAGGAGACATGTTAGTTTTATAAGACACACGTGCAACAGTGTGTATAAAATCAATGTTACATGTTAAGTCAATTGGTTAATCCACAAAAAAAAAAAAAAAAAAAACTAACCAAAATTCCTTGAGATTTATTAGACATTTTCCCTGCTCAAACCTAAACAAACAGGATAGGGGTTATAACTGTGAGCCTTTATTTATAGCTTTAGTCTTCTGTGTGTGATAACAGACACTGCTGAATGTAGACATAAGCTCAGTTAAAGTAAGCAGATGAAATATCTGTAAGGTGGGATTTGACTGCCCCACGCACTGTCCTGCGCGCCGGCTGAATTAGCTGACATATGCCTGAAAGTTACGGGGCAGCAGCATTATAATTCTACTGGGATCAAACAGCACACTCTCTTTAATGAAAACAATGAGCCAATACATTAGATTATATGGCTGTCATGGCCGGCTATCACTCAGGCAAACGCACTAATCCCACATGGACAACTGGAGCCAACAGCTGCACTCCTCCTCCAGCATGCAGACAAGCCCGTCGGAGGCATTCCCAGGCACCCAGACACTGATAAAGACGACCAGCCTGTGTTTACTTTAACTGATAGGCCCAACTACCATAAAGTTTCCAAAACTAGATATTCTTATCAACAGCTCAACCAGCGTTGTCATAGAAAAGTAAATTTATCCATTAAAAAACAAGAAGACAAGGAGACAAAACAGCTTTTTATTTTTCTGGGTCATCTTTTTAAACTTAAGAATATTAAACACAACATGTGTATTGCATCACAAAGAAGAAAATGTTTTCTGGTTTGAATTCAAGGAGAAAAAACTTTTTCTGGGTACTGAGTCTATTTCCATTTGACCTTGCAACAAGTGCTTGTTTTCCTTAACATTCGCAACTGAAATTTGTTATTTTATTCTTCTCAAAGCCAATTAAAATATAGAATAGTAAGAAAAATATGGGCTAAATCATTTTTGCTCTCTTATTTCACTTTGAATTTTGTAGCTAATTAAGTCTCAACAGTTTCAAACTTATCTTTAGATTGGCTGTTTTCTGTTTCCATTTATTCAATAAAATACTTAAAAACAAACAAAAGTAAAATCTTTATATGCAAGGGTTTGGAAATTGAATTGTGATTAAAAAAAGATTACAGTACCAATGAATTTTGCCAACAATAACATTTTGGTAAAAACTGTTCATCCTTCATGTTGTCTTTAACTCCACTGGCAATAAATCCTCACAGACCAACTAAAACAACTTCAGCCACACTCAAATAGTAGTTAATCAGTCACAGAGACTGGTTTTTAATCTCAGGTAACACCACAAATAAAATCTTCAGATCAATCTAGCTTCATATTTGCTCCAATGGTAAAAGAAAAAAACAACAACAAAAAAACAAACAAACAGAAAAACAGAAATTCATCTACAGACGTCCACACAAAAATATTTTTAAAGAATTGACAGTACAGCCATGAATATGAGCAAATCAAAGATATTTCAGAGGGTTTGTCTTTAGTAGTGATGCCAGACAAGAAAAAAAGTGAGCACTGCCCAGTCAAAGAGCTGTAGTTGCAGCTGAAGAATGGCAACCGTCCCACAGTCATCCCACGCTCTGACTGGCTATTGGAGCGAATGAAAGCTCTCCAAGAAATTACACGACAGATTTTCAAGAAACCCCGGGAGAAAACTGAGAAACTGGTTTAATGTCACAATTTGTCTAAAGTTGCTCTAATTGGAGGGGGCAGAATCAAAGCTGAGCACTTAGCCAAGACATACCAGAAAGGAAAAGTATTTAGAGACTAGAGATCATTAAAAAACAAAGTTACTGAAGTACTGAGTATCTGATCTACTGTATATATCTTTGTATTTGGTTAAAACAAGCTTGTTCTTCTTTCAGGGAAGTTACTTGTACTTCCATTGGTAGAGGATTCTGATGTAAGGGCGAGCCCACATGTAGGCAGATATGGTTGGAAACTAAAACATTTCTATGCATTTTGGTCTCTCATCCACACAAAAACTCAGTTAAATACAACTAAAATGTATTGTTTTTAAACTCCAACCAAAGTGAAGATGTAATAAAACTCTGTATCTGTGTTTGTGTGGCTACATGGGAAACAGTCTATGACCAATAATACGTCAATATATCTCTACACTTGACAGGGAGAAAAAGAAGAATTTGAATGGTTTTAAGTCGTTCAACATTTTTTCCCTATTATTTCCCTATTTCCGTATTATTTTTCCCTTTGTTGTGCACACTGTAATAAATTAATAACACCTACATCTCAAAGTTTCATTTTATTTGAATGACAAGTAAAAGAATCGTATTTTACGGAGCCCTCTAGAGGACATGAGAAAAATGCTTTCTTTTGTGTTCTATTGCAATACTTTTGCATTACATCGCAATATACTTACTGCGATATTTGCTGGTCTATTTTGTATACAGTCACAAATGTCAATTTAAAATTTCAAATGTATGCACATTTAAAGAGCATCAGTGTTTATTCTTAACTCTTTGGTGCAAAAAACTGATTGAAAATTGATTTATTCACTGCATGTTTATG
This sequence comes from Poecilia formosa, assembly GCF_000485575.1. Taxonomy (NCBI): domain Eukaryota; kingdom Metazoa; phylum Chordata; class Actinopteri; order Cyprinodontiformes; family Poeciliidae; genus Poecilia; species Poecilia formosa. The sequence goes on from NW_006800082.1 coordinate 1,402,370, forward strand.
TCTGTGTAAGTTTGCAAAAGTATTGTGAGGGAACGCTAAAGTATTGCGAGGAAATAAAAAAAAATAAAAAAATCCCCATGTCCAAAATGGGGCCCTGTAGTCTTTTGCCCTCCAGTGCTGTGAGCATGCGCAAGATTTACAGATGTAAAGAATAACACGAATTATGACTGGGCTCACAAACAAATTTCCCGGCACCATGTGTAATTCCTAACAGGAAGTTGTGGTTGTTTTGAAGCTATTTCATTGGCTGACATAGGTTTCAGCTTTATGGTATACTGCCCTCTATGGGTTTGGCACATTTAAAATAACGCTCAGGCCAGATTTGTGTGGGTTCATTTGGATGAAAACTTTTCTGAAAGCAATCCTGTGTGTATGATATTATTTCTTTAAAAAATGTGGCAGAGATATTTGCTACATATGTGCAAGGCCCAAGAGTAGACATGTCTCTGAATAAAATAACTCAAACAAAAAGTAAGGGAAAACTTAGTAAAAACTTCAAATTTTTTTCCCAAAAGTTACTCACGTAAGTGTAACTAGTTACTACCCACCTCTGGTAGGAAAGTATTTATTGTCTAATTTGTGATTACTGTAAGTAGCTTTACTTTCCCAGCATAAAAAACAGCCTGTCCATGTTTTGATTGCAAAAGCTACTTTACACAGAAAGAAAGCGACTTTATCGATTCCACCCTGCCTTTAAATGCAGCAAAGGATGAAGACTTGTTTAGTTAGAAATATTTCATTACAGCACGGATTAAAAAGCCCATCCTTTCCTGTCTGTGTATGTCAACATAAAAGCTCTGCCAACGCAGAGATTTACTGCACGACAGCCCGGCTCACTCACCCATTATTACAGAAGAACATGACCATCATGCTGATGAACACTGGACTCTGAAATCAATACGGGTATGTGTGTGAGTGTGTGTGCATGTGTGCTGTATCTACTGAGCTAAATGGCTAAATGTTAGGGCTTCTCCTCACACACCGGTTGGGTTCATTTCCATACAAGAGAAACGCTTTTAGCCTCAAACTGTATTTGACTAAGTGTCCTTCAGGGTTCGTTAGGGAGCAGGGCGGTTCAGACGGTGCCTGATTTAAAAGTTATTTGGAGGAACCGGGGTCTGTGTGAGTGGCCCCCCGACCTAATCCAGAAACAGACAGCTTACTCCTTCTCCAGAGGAGGGAGAGGGGAGATGAGGATGTAATGGAGGTAACCCAATTAAGACGAGGCTGATGGGGTAAAAACAGGGGATCAGGGCGGGACTGAGAGTGCTGTCCTGTTGTGAGACAAAGAGAAAGAGGGAGGCTTCCACTTGGGTAGGAAAAGTTTAGACAGGAGGTTTAATACTTTCTCATTTAAATAAAGGACAATTTAAAGACCAGTTAATCTAACTGGTCCTGTTTTGGGATATTAACGCTGTCAATCACCCTCCTTGTGGCGCTGCTCATCCCCAGCCCTTGATCTCTGATACACTGCAGCTAGCAGAGCTTATTGTGAATGCTAATGCTAGTTAGCATGGCCACCGATGACTGCAGATAAATGGTTTAGGTGTAACAGTAAGTTCTTTCCTCGCAATTAGCACAGCAAAGACATGAGGTTGATTGACAGCGCTAAGACCATCCTCCTGGCTCGATTGGTTGTTTTTGGTCAGTGGAAGTGCATTTCGTCAGATGGCAATAGTATCTCAGGGAGGAGGAGATTGATCCTTTCACAGATTATCTGTTTCATATTACACTGCCATGATATGGTGACAATTTAATGAATACGTAAAAAACTTTTTTTTATATAAAAGTTACATCCTCCTATTATTTAATTTCCCTTTGGGATCCATCAAGTATTTTTGAATTTGGATTGAATTTAATTTTGAAAATATTAAGGTTAAATTCAAATTTGCAGAGATAACATTATAGTTCATTCTAGAGAAAAGGAAACAAAAATTGGAATCAGATTCTATGATATTTTTAAAATGCTTCCTTAAAATACCTGCTTAATACTTTACTATATAGAGTTTCCAATAAAATGTAATAGATTACATTAAAAATTTGTATTTTGAAGTTTTTTTTAGTTCAGAAATGAGTCTGCATATATTTCCTTCTGACAACAATTGATTCACATTAAACAAAACAAGCCAGAACATGGACAAAGTAACTCTGAAAATGAGGTGATTGGTAAAGCACAGCATCATTACAAGATTCTACCAATTAGTTAAGGACAAAAATGTGGAAACATAACTTACAACATTATGTCTAAAACAAAATCCCTGTATCCACTACCACGTTCTTCCCTCTGTGACATTCCCAGACGTTCCCTGGCCAGCTAGGAGAAATAATCCCGACAGGGAGTCCTGAATCAAACCCAGATCCTGTCCCCAGCTGACCACGCCAATTAACCCTCTAAAGGAAAAGGAGACAAAAACATTGGTAACTATTATCTCAAGTTTTTTTATTTTTTTATTTTTTTATCTAGATCAACCAGAGGAATTTTTCCTTCCAAAAAACAAAGAAAATACAGCTATAACTTCTATCTACATAATTTAAATGTGGCTGAAGAGTGAAAGGAAAAATTGCATTGGAACCTCACTAGAGTTCACTTCAACCAAATAGGGACTGAGGTCTGTAGGTGCACCAGAGCTCACAACAAAGTTCAATTACACATTCACACCTCCCCATACGAACTGGACTTTCTAGATAAATGACTGGAGTTGATTAAATATGACTAAACAGAGTTGATGAGAATGTATCCTAACTCTACTTAGCGTAACACTTACGGTCTGCATCAGTTACTAACCTGTTATTATGTCAACAAACCCTCATAAGCTAAATTTGGAGTTGAAATGTTTGGTTGGCGAGTGGCTTCTCTGTTTAAAAAGTCACAAACCAAATACCTCGCATACCTCAAGCATGTTCCAGACAAAGCAACACATCTGCATGCAGGACCTTGAGCTGCACAGAGTTGGGCAGATTATACATCTCAATTCAAAGTATCTGTGGATTAATAAGGTGTAAAATGTTCTGCAGAATGATCCGATAAAGATACAGTGAGCTGCAGCCTTAACTGAGGGAGTTTAGGCAAAAATACAGAACCGGAGCAATTAGAGGAAATGAGGCTTGAGTTTGTAAAAGAAAAAAAAACAACAATAAAGAGAGATTCTGACTGGTTTCACAGAACCAGGAGGAGTACGAGCATTCACATGGACACATATCATCACAACTGGACTTTCACATCAAGTTAATGGTTCTTTACTGGTCAAAACACAAAAATTGACCATTTAACATCAGCTCAGATCGAGACCAACACTCACAGTGCCACGATTAACACAAAACACAGAAATAGTTTGTCTTCAGTTTGTTTTACTTGCAGCAGTTATGGATTGGCTTTTTGCAGACTTTGCAGCTTACTCTGGGAATAACATCCCATCACTGAGCATTCTTTGGGACTTGCTAATTGTTGTAATATTACTAGCAACAGAAGTCAATAATATACTCCTTTGGGGTCCTGGTAATTTTGCCTCTGTAGTTTTTCTAACCAACTTTTGTTTGGGCACAAAATGGTGCAT
>NW_006800082.1:1406465-1410568 GCF_000485575.1 Poecilia formosa
ATGGATGGATGGATGGATGGATGGATGGATGGATGGATGGATGGAATATATAGAATATTCACTGAACTATGATTCATAAAAAAGGCCAGCTAAGCTAGTTTGGTGGCATCAATCTTTCTTTGGTTACCTAGCGACAACAGTTGAGTAACTTGCACAGCAGCAGTTTAAGGTTTTGCTACCATCTCATAACTCCTTAAAACTAAGAAAACAATGCAATGAGGTGAAAGCTGTGGATAAAACAGGAAAGGTCACGCCACCAGTTTGGTAGTAATTTAGATATTTAAAACAAATTTTTTTTATCATTTATTATCAAAAGACAATTACTGATATCGACTAATATGAAACGCTTATATTGTGACATGTTTTTCAGCCATATCGTCCAACCCTAAGGCATTTCATTCCAATTTTGACAACAGGCAATTTAAAGTAATGCCAATAAATGACCATTTTTAGTTTGACATGGATGGCAGCCATTGGATTTTGAACTCAGTAATATTTGAGGACCCCCATCTGTTTTAGAGCTGGAATTCTGATTTTAGAGGAAATTCTTGTTGTATTTTAAAACAGGGAAAATCTAACTTCTAACTACAAAGAGAATGCCCTATCAATGTAGCACAAGTTTAATCAGAAATAAACTGTGACAAGGTCAAACAAACAGTTTCTTATTGAAACGTTCACCAAATTTCACATGCATGGTGAACACTTTTGACTCTGCTTGGTCTTTGTTCTTGTTGTATTTCCAACTGGGAACAGAAAAAATCAGCTTCTGTCTGGAAAGAGGAGGTTCCCATAAGCCTGGTCACTGAGCATTTTAATGAGACCCCCCCACCACTAGCCCCCCACTGGTTTTGAACTTGGAACTGGAACAGTTAGGTTGGTTTGAAGTCATTCCCAGATCTAAGCTGTGACAATGCCACCAGCAATGGTTCCCTGAGACGATCTCCACTGCACTTCCTGATGCAACAAACGTCAAGAGAGGGTAAACAACTCTTACTTTTATCTGTTGGTGCTTTTTACTTTAGATTTTCATCACAGTTAATTCCTTCTCAGCAACCTGTGAAAGGTTGATACCATTGATTCCAACACTTCTTGATACAAAACAACCCAAATGCACAGATACTTGGCTATGTGGAGCTCTACTTTAATTATTTATGGGTTAATACTGCAGACTAGTTCAGTAAGAAATGTTTCCATTGCAGACTAAAGCAACAATTTGAGTAAACGAAAATCAGAAACTGTTTGATTTTTACAAAAACGATAACCTCCAACTATTTCCCACGACAAGTGAATTATAACAGGCATGAACAGAAACAAACATTATAACCATACTGCGTGTAAAACAAAGCTTTCCATCACATTTACTGGCTAAAAAAACCCAAACTGCACTCTGAGTCCTTCAGTTTTAGCCCTGCGGCCATGAACAGTGGTTCTTTACAGGTCCAAAGCAAGGCGTATTAAGGCTTTAATAACTTCTCCAGACTTCAGAGCACAAGGTCACAAGCCTTTAAAAACACCTATCACATGTCAGAGTGTTTAAACTGGCTTTTATCGGCTGAAGCCAGGACTCGGAGTGCTAATGAGCAGCATCAATTACGCAGTAATTAATTACACCTTTTAGGGTTTTTACAACGCCCCGAGCTTTTTAAGGTCTAAAAAGCTCAAACTAAAAGTTAAACAAGAAAAAACTAGACCAGCTGGATATACTTACTTATCTGTTTGCAAATGTAAGTGCAAAGCGAGATTTTTTTTATTATTATTATTATTATTTAGCACGCAGTTATACTTGAACGGTGTCCATGAGTTTGCGCATAGAAATGTCAAGAGCATCCAAAAAAAGCAGCTAAATTTCCAGTAAAACTCGCCGTCTGTTGCCTGGTTTAAACTTTTTTCTTTAAATAAAAATAATAAAAAGAGGAATTAAAATGCGGTTTAACTCACCGCTTCGGTTCAGCAGGAAGATATGAAGAAACAGCGGCAGAAACGCTCGTAGGAAAGCCATGTCTTCTTCTCTTTGCTCCTCTCTCCTATCCAGTCCAAATACAAACTGAACACAAGTGGAGTCGGTGTGGAAGAGAAGTTCGCCAGCAGCCCGGAGGAGACAAGAGGAGGAGGGAGGAAGAATAGGAGGGAGGAAAAGGGGAGGGACGCAATTAAGGTCCTGCCGGGGTCCTCCTCCTATTCCTGTTGAAAAAAGCAGCTTATCTGTTTCTCCTGCTCTAAATTCACATTTCTTCTTGGAAGGAAGTCCTTAAGGTTGAGATTAAACATGGCTGCCTTATCGCGCCACACCTTTGAGGTCCCGCTGGCTGCATTCACACAACTTATTTCCTCCCATATCAGTTGGAGGTGGCGAGTCCTTTTAGGACTAATTTTGCAGATGCAGAATATTTTATAAAAGCACAACAACAAAAAAAGACTTAGGGCCTGATATGGTTTATCTTTAAACTGCAGACATTTAGTTGTGTGCCTCAACCTCACAAAAATTCACAGCTTTTTTTTTTTTTTTAGTATATAAACATGAAGAAAGAGCAAAAAGGAGGTGAAATTAATTGTGGATAGGACCCCAGCATTCAAGTGGAGGTTGCTTTTTGTGGATGATGCAGTTCTGTTAGCTTCCTCGGATCGTGGCCTTTAGCGTTCACTGGAGCGGTTCACAATAGACTTATTACAGTGTTTTCGCACCTATTCCAGTGTGACTTCCAGGTGTGACTCGGTTTGACGGGGCACCACAACTGCAGCATTTGTTACATTTTCAGCTGCTGTGGTTCTCTTTCACACTACACTGTATCAAACAAACCAAACATTTCAGCAACTTTTTCCCCTCCTTGCCTGTGGCGGTGCTGCACCAAGAACAACTAAAGGAAACAACCTTGAAAACCTCTGAAGAAGACACTGAGCACAACTTTCTGTCAACAAAAATAGAGTGGCGTTAAATTTTAGCACTTGAAGGATTTCTCTTTTGTCTTTGATAACAGACCACAAAGTATTTCTTCCACTACGCACTAGCGATAGGCTAACATGTTTGTTCTGATTGTTTTTACCCAGAATGCCCTGCACTATATTCCACTTCTTGCTTTTGAAACAGTGTCCAGTTCAGTTGGCATTCACCAGAGTTCAAATACTCTGGTGTGTAGTCTTAAATCTTAACTTAGAGTTAAGTTGTAAGACTTAACGCTAATCTTCAACCAAACCAAGTTTGTAGGCGGACCAGAGTTTGTTGTTTTGATTACGTGGCTTTGTTAATTAGCAGATTTATCAATAGTTTCTATCACACCAGTCCTGTTTAGTCCACTTTAATCAAACTGTAGTTTATTTGCCTATGGAGGTCCAGTTCGACCTACAAACTCAGCTTGGTTGAAGTGAATTCTGGTGTGGTTTGAATGTGAATGCCAAGCAGACCGGAGACCATTCCTTTAGATTCAAAATGGCTGCATAAAAAGTTTTTAGTTTGACCAATGGCTCTATTATCACATAATGCACCGGCATAGTTCTTGTAGTGAGGTGGAAAAACTGGGTGGGTTTGTTGCTTTCATTCAAGAGCCAAAATGTCTTTGAGTTTTAAGACTGAATGCTAATCTGGGTGGTGGTTCTGGAACTGACCACTCTCAGCGCAAACAGTGCTGAGAGATCTAAAGTCAGCAGGTACCAAGGTTCATCCATCCTGTGAAGAAGAGCAGATGACAAGCTGTGACATACCACCCTCTTGTTGTTTTCACAACAGTAAAACTCACAGCTGATTGTGACTGCAGAGATTTAACCTAGTTTCTATTTGTCTGAGACTTTCTGCTTGGAACTGACCACACTAGCAGACTTCAGCTAATTAAAGCTGAAAACTTCCTTACTAGTCAAACTCCTTGAACATTTTCACATTTTGTCATGCTGCAACAACAAACTATATATTTTGTTGAGATTTTGTACAACATCAGAACACAGTAAAGCATATTTTCTCAGATAAAAATGTAAAAACTGTGCTGTACACTTATATTTAGCAACTTCTAATTGAATTTCCACAAATAGAATCTGGACTTTTCAGATGCCACCTTATTGGGGCCTGCCATAGCAATGCATAGGCAGGCACCTATTGTTCTACACTTCAAAATAAC
>NW_006800082.1:1411759-1412521 GCF_000485575.1 Poecilia formosa
TTGATGTTCATGACAGATGTTATGTCATGTTTATGAAAGTGTCATGACAGTCTCATTCAACCCCCTTCAAATAAAGTGTTACCAAATGGTTTATTACAGGAATAAGCATACTGTCTAGAATGACAAAGAAAATAACTTGGACACAATGATTATTTTGAAGAAAGATCAGAAATGTTGTTGTTTGGAAATGTTAAATATTTAACCAGAACAGATTCCAGGAGGATTAGTGAAGCACAGATTTGTTTCTGCCTCATCACTCCTACCTGTTTTAGACTTTTTACAGGAAAATCAGCATCTGTTACACCGACACCAGCCCTGATGTGTGTAACACATGCTACAATCTTTAATATGTTTTCTGGAGATGTTGGCATCAGGGCCACTGCTATAAACTCATTGCATCTCTGAATAGTGCTGTTTATGTTATATCATCTAAAGGTGGAAAAAGCAACAACAACAAAAAACTATTATGCTATGTACTTAAGATGGAATATATGCACATATATTCATGACATGCTTTGATTAAAGTAATTTATCCTCAGTGCAATTCCAATACCAAAAAATTAACTTTACACCAGGTGAGTCTCTCACCTGAGAATGTGAACCTACTGGGCTGATTCTGTGCCTTCAAATAATTTTAATGCTCCTGTAGAAGATTCATAACTTAAAAGTTACAGGAAATTACAATTTAACTTATAGGGAACAGGTCTGAAAAACCAGTCTGTGTGCTACACTCAAGAGAGAGATTCCTTTGATGCATCAAAG
>NW_006800082.1:1414401-1414913 GCF_000485575.1 Poecilia formosa
TGAATTAAGGTTTGGTTAATGTTAGGAATAGACTAGTATTGGTTTGGGTTAGGGAAAAAGTCTGGGTTAGGCAAAATCGCAGCTATGAAGGGAAATCAATGCAAAGTTCTAATATGGGTTGAAATAGTTTTGACAAGCCTGTAAAGAATTTGTTTTCTAAATCATTCTATAAATAATGATGATATAATGTTAGGTTGTTTTTCTGCCAATTGCATAGCTGCAATTGGTTCTGATTGGTTGTTTCTGGACAGGAGCAGAGCCAAATTAATTTTCACAAATTCTCTGTTTCGTATTCTATTGTCAACTGTTTAACACATATTCATCCATCATCTAACATACATAGGTATGTTATGTTAGATGATGGATGAATATGTGTTAAACAGTTGACAATAGAATACGAAACAGAGAATTTGTGAAAATTAATTTGGCTCTGCTACTGTCCAGAAACAACCAATCAGAACCAATTGCAGCTATGCAATTGGCAGAAAAACAACCTAACATTATATCATAAT
>NW_006800082.1:1418170-1432283 GCF_000485575.1 Poecilia formosa
TTGTCAGTTGTAACTTTGGAAGTGCAAGAAACCTGTTCACGTTTGACTTGCAGGTGACGTTCTTTTTCCAACATTTTTTGCAGTCTTTGAATCTCCTCCTGCTGGGATTTGACTTCAGACTGACATGCAATCCTTCTGTCTCTTTCCTCATGGAGTTCAAAATTCTTTCTCTGCAGTTCTGTTTTAAGATCGTCGACCTGCTTTGTCAAATCGTTGACATGTTGGCTAGCCTCTGCAACGTCTTCCACTGAGGGGGTGATCTTGAAGCCAGCAGAGGGTGTTGTTTCCTGCTTGACTTCCAATGATCTTGGACTCTCAAAGTCGCCGGAAGGACTTGATTCCCCCTGGATCTCTGATTCATCTTCCGGCTCAATGGGGCTGTCATCTTCAACAGGGAAAATGACAGCGTCGTAGTCGACTTGGATGTTGAAGTCTACCATGTCGACCCATGAAAGCTTAGCTGGAAAAGCTTCATGTTCGCAAACAATCTGTTGTTGCTTCATGTCTATATTCTAGTAGTTTCTTGCTTCTCTGAACGTCGAATGTGCTCTGAAGGGTGATCTGTCGCGATAGAACTGTGGAACGGATCAGAGAAAACTCTGTCTGTGAGCTACATTCAAGAGAGAGATTCCCTTGTGATATCATAGAGTGATGACATCACTCCTGATGTCATTGATACCATTGGAACTGAACGTTCTATCCACCTTACCCCTGGGAGGCTTACTGGGGAAACTTACTGGGGAAACGATTATGGGTCGTTTCCCCAGTAGCAGTAGCAGTAGAAGTAGCAGTATTTCATTGTAATTTATAGGGTTTTTGGCTAACCTATATTCATGATAGAAGTTACATCTCTTTTGTCGGTTAATACACTGCACAAACATTAGCATTTCACTGCTCCCCATTAGCATTAGCCTTTTCCCTAATAATAGCTTTTATCTATTTTTCTTATTTATTAGTCACACTTAGTATACTGAATGGAGGAAGAAAATGTAAAACAACATGCTAGCGACAGCATTTAGGCTAATGTTAGCAATTTGGCTCATTTTAACTTGTACACTAATTTTAACTTACAGAATGGAGTAAGTCCATGTGACTCAACATGTTTGTGACTCTCCACATGCTATTGAGTACATTGCAGCTTACTTTAGCATTGATGATAATTTGTAGCATCATACAGGCAGACTTTGGCAGGCCCCATATAAATTCCTTCAGAAATGTTCTAGTTAATACATAAACTCCACCTCCTTGTAAATATGTCTCATTATAAATTCATCTGTGGTGTCAATAACTTTGAGGTTTCACACTCAGATTTTCATTTATGAAAAGTTTGAAAACCATGCAGCTGTCATGTTGTTTACATTGAATTGGACCAAAGAGAAAGCAGATATCTGGGAGGATATGATGAAATAATGTTTTAATAAAAAAAAATCCTAAAAACTGAACATTTTAAACGTTATAAAAAAATAAACAGAAAGGGACACACGGGGAGCTAACGGAGACCAATAAACATGAGGCAAGTGGAAGAAATCAGTGAAGAGTGAGTGAAGGAGAGCAGGTTAAATACAGGAACCTTGAACAATAGACAGATTTATATAAGAATCAGGGTCCAGCTGTGAAAAGCGAGCAGCTAGCTGAGGGAGAGAGAGATGGCACAGAGGAGAAAGAAGGTGTAAACAAACTGGGGAATAAACAAAACTAAATTAACAACAACTAAGAATAGACTGATCAGAAGTATTAAGGCAGAAACAAAGGCTGATCTAAATCACAACTAGGAAAAAGGAAACAAGAAATAACTGACACAGACGATAAATGATCAAAAATACAAACCGAGAAATAACCCAAAAACCCAAACAAACCAAGTTCACACCACATCATTTTCCTTCCACCTCACATTCACTTTGTCTTAGCATGACATAAAAAATCCAAATAAGACACATCAAACTTGGTGGCTGTAACGTAGAATTATGATAAAAGCTAAAAAGGTATAAATACTTCTTCACAAGTTGTGGGATTTATGGTGCACGTCACCTAAATTCTGACTTGTTTAATGAACTGTGAATTATGTTTGAATTTTTGTACAAAAAGATAATTGAAACCATTCTATATGTAAATCTGGCAGAAGGTTATTTGAGTGAAAATCCCATTAGATCAGCCGATTCTGAAATGCACAGACCAGTTGACCTGCACCAACAATAAAATCACATTCAAAGTCAGTAAAATCTGCTTTCTTCCCCATTTCTGATGCTTAGTTTGAACTCCACCACTCCTGGATAATTAAAGGCATTGAGGTGCCGTTTGCTGTTGTTAGTAAATTTCACGTCTTGGACTGTTACCTCCCAGTGCTTGGTCATCCTAATTTTGAGAAGTTTCCTGTGCAATTTTCTTTAAATTTACTGAAAATTAGTTTTTTTAAAGATTGTTTTTTCATATTTGCCCTATTACCTACTTGACTTAAATGCATGGTTATAAATGAGCCAACATAACTCTTCTGATAACTAAGTGAGCCATAGCAACCACTGAAATATCACTTTTCCAGCTCGCCTACACGTTTCTCCAATAAACACACATCTAGCAGATGGTTTCCTCATCTGAAAGAGCATACATCACATTATTATCAAAACTTGGGGGTTTGGACAAGCCAACATGGCACAAGAAATACAGAGTTAAAATAAGACTGGTCCAGACTTGGAAACAATGGAAACAGTGAACATGTAACATGAGCAGGTTTGTGGTGTTTTTATCAGTGACTGAATGGGGTCACCTTGGATAACAGCTGCAGGAAAAAAAAAAAGGTCCTTGGAGTTCGTCACCCGGCTTGCCTGTCTTCATCACATGTGGACACTAGATTAGAGTAGATATGCAGATGGGAATCCTTTGGTTAGGGAACAATAACTGCTGGTTATTAGGTTACAGAAGATGGCCACCATGCACAGCTCAGGAAAGTTGTTGGATGAAACCTTGAAAAAATTGTATGTGATGTCAGCAAATAAAATACTAAAAATAAAATACATAAAACATTTTTACTGTTCTCTCGGACTCCAAGATACATCACCAAAATAAATCTTCTGTAATACAATTCAGCTAAATAAATCATAAATAATATATTTGTAGAAGCATCCATAAAAAGCATACAGCCACTTGTAAATTCTGCAATGCCTCACTTTCAGAGACATCAAACTTTTATTACTACTTAGAAAGGAAGAACAAAGAAAAGTAAGCTATGTGTAAGTGATGTTAGCAACACTAGCTAGCCAGCTAACATTAGCAATCTGCCTCTGCATCAAAAATCTTTACCATATTCTCACACAAAGAGGTTTAGTCAATATTAGCTATACATATTAAGTTAGCTATTTGTATACAGTAAATGCTGCATGTTTTAGAGCACTAGCTTCTATTTCTTGACAGCTTGTCAGCTAATGTAATTTATTCAGGGAAGTAAGCAAATGTACTAACTTTGAGCGATTGACGGGAGAGGGCATTTGATGTCAACTTCTTCCAAAGTTAGATTTTTCAGATCAATTTTAGAAACACTTGATCATATTCTATGTGTTTTTTTTTTTTTTTTTTTTTTTTTTTTTAATTGCAGGATCTTTTCTCAGTAAAGTTAGATTTTTGTTAAGTAGGCAATGTAGGATAGAGTGAGGCGCTGGTCTTGACTTAGGGATAATTGATCTTGACTGTAGTAACAGCAAATGTAGCATTATGTTGCACCTATTTAGAGAAATTCAACTTTTATTTTTCATATGTCTAATCAGTAGGAAAACATGACACAAAGTTCAGTAATGGTATCAAGTGACACACCAAAGTAGAACATAAAAGAAGCTGCATTTTCATCACAAATGTGCACAAAACTTTGTCGATGGTCTGCTAATGTTGGAAAATACACAATTTCATAATTGAGGTGTTTCCATTAAATAAGAAACTCAATTAAAATCACACATGAACAAGTTTGTTTATGCTGTAAGTAATTAAAAACATCCTGTGCCATTATCCTTCTACCACTTCCATTTATCTTCTTTGTTGTTTCTGCCAACAGTACCATCTGGTTGTTGATAACATGACTCGTGATACAAAAAAAGTGTTTCCATCGCAGTTTTTCAAAATACATTGATTTTGATACAGCCAGAAAACCACCTCTTCCCAGCGCAAAAATCTTTTAATGAAGAAAGGTTTTCGAAATTGCCATGTTTCCATTAAGCAAAATGAAACATAATTCCTGTTTGCACAATTTTATGGTCAATGAAAACGCAGCTAGAGGGACAAAATGCTCTAGATGATATGTGTGTAAAGAAGAATGCTTATATCATTTATGACATTCCCATAATTTTATTTTTAACATAAATTAGTACTTTGAGACTTGACAAAGTGAAAGTCGTCCGATTATTATTTATGTCAACCGAAGCTATCGAATCCCAGTTTAGTTTATTCATGTTGTTGTAAACCACAGACTACGTTTGAGCTTTATGAGCCCTTTCACTAACTGGAAACCTTTCAGATTTAGCAAGATTGATGATCACAACTCAGTGTGTGCCTCACAGACCAACCCCCATCTCTTCATCTTATATGAAGGTAACACATATATGAATCATTACCCAATCAGCTTTTGTCAACTCCAAAATAATCCCAAAGAAAGCCTGGGGCTGAAAAGAGGACAGCAGCCGGTGCACATGTGCAAAAGTGTATCTAGCTCTGCATATGAGGGAATATTTGGTTTGGAAATAAGCCAGCTTCTCTGCAGGAAGCCTTCCTGCACTTCTATCTACCTCTTACTCAAGAGATGGTTTTTAACAAGATCCCCCTAAAGGAGCTTTTTCAACCCCTCTGCCCACACATTTTCTCTTAAAAAAATCACAAGCTCTCTCTCCACCAGCTCTATTCCCTTCAGCATAAACCCTGCCCTAGTTAGCCACATTACTCAGGCTTACCTCCTCACAACTCAAAGCATTGTTATTGAAATCTAAAACATCTTTATGTAATTCTTCTTGAATATGCATAATTTATCATGTTGGAAAATATTTCATTGTGATTTTGATTTGCTTTCCAACAAGAAGATTTTTTATTTTTTTTCCCTCGTGTCAACAGGGATGTGAAAACGTATTTGTACCCCTGGAACTTTTTCACATTTTAAACACAAACATTATCTGGACCAAGTTGTGCATAACTGTACACAGGAAATTTAGGCTTGTTTTTAAAAAATTTTGCAAACAAAAATATGAAAATATGGTTTTGTTTTCAGCCCCCCCTGACAAGATGGATGTCCCGTCAACAGACTGTCCCACCTGATCCATGGATCTCTGCAGTTCCTCCAGAGTTACCATGAGCTTCTTGGTTGATGCTACATTTGATTTTTGAAAAATAAGGATTTTTTTTCACCAATTTCTTGGGTTTCCATAATTCAGTCCATGACAGCCATATAACCTCTACTTATTTGACCTCTGAAATCAGGTCAACTGTAGAAGAAAATATTAAGGTCAGGATAAAATGTTTTATACTTTTTTAATTACAAAAAGAAAGCCTCAATATTACCAAAATATATTTGTAATATTAGGAGAATGAAGTAGTAGCAGTGCTGTGGTTTTATGAGAACTCCAACACAAAAAATAATGAAAAAAATATTATCCAAGTTTTTTCTCATTGAAACAATTTTTTTCCTCATGATTTTAAGACATTCTGGTAAAACTGTGTCTTAATATTATGACTACTGTGGGTTACAGCTCTGTACTGCTGGTGGCGCTTATGCTGGGCTGCAAAATGGTGACAGCAAAAGTTGAGAGAAAACACCAGTCATGTTTTGAAAATGGTATCTTCTGTTGAGTATTCATTCCCAAATCAATGTACATAATCACAATACAATACTCTGACCTTTTTGAATTTTGCGCCTAAAAGTGACCTAAAGTATGAAAAACCTAAAACTTCTAACATAACTAATAAAACCTAAACAATATTTTAGTAATAAAAACTAGCAAACACACTCTAAAAATGAATAAAACTTTAAATAAAAAGCCACAACTAAACTATAATGAAAAACCCATGATTGTAACTTTGGTGCACATTGGTTCCTAACTAATAAGAAATCAGAAAAAAAATCATCTTTCAGGTGCTGTCAGTAAAGTCTAAATGGAACAGCAATAACATTTCTGAGGAGTTGCTAAGTTTTAAGGAACCAGAGCTAACAGCTGGTCAGAAACAGGAAGTGCAGAGCGGTCACCTGTTAACGTCCTGCCTTTTATCGCCCCCACAGAGATTAGTCTCCACACATGTTGTACAG
Source organism: Poecilia formosa (assembly GCF_000485575.1). Taxonomy (NCBI): domain Eukaryota; kingdom Metazoa; phylum Chordata; class Actinopteri; order Cyprinodontiformes; family Poeciliidae; genus Poecilia; species Poecilia formosa. Next base: position 1,424,439 of record NW_006800082.1, read on the forward strand.
CCACGCACAATATCCTTTCTGTGAACATTTTAAATCCATCAACAGAAGCAGAGTGTCTGCAGAGTCATGACCGGAGATTATCCAGACCATCACTCAACCTTTTCTTTTTGCTTTGGTGCCCTCTGAGCCATAGTCGGTGTTGTTTCGGCTCCATTTCCTTGGGAGGGGTGCAGACCGCCATGTGCTGCGGCCTCAACAGATGGCATGACCGGCTACTTCTCCTCACCTGCCATGCAAGAACAAGTCCACCAGGAGAGCATAACAAACCGAAGGTCCGCAGGAACCATGTGCTCCCATAACTCAACTTTGACTCCTTGTTCACAGGCAGAAAAGTGTTTGCAAACAGACACAGGTCCGTTTCATCTGGATTAATCTTATTTGACCAAAAACAACCTTGTTTTAAACATTTAGTCTCTCTTTTTTAGTATTTATTCTGTTCTTAGCCACGTTCCAAGATCTGAATCTACTTTGCGATAAAATTACTGCATTTATTGCAGGATACTTTATTCTGTGTGACAAACAAAACAGAAAGTAAAGACATATTTTCACAGCAATCATAAAATATATACTGTAACTCTCAGTAAATGCAGTTCTAGGCAGGAGGTTACACATAATCATCGTCATCATCATCATCATCATCACAAACCTGACCCAGTTACGCCAGTTCTGCCAAGACAGGGCCGGAATACCAGGAAATGCATGTAAGATTCTGATTTTAAAGGAAATTATTCTGGGATTTAGCAAATATAATGTTGATCATTCTAAATGACCTAGAACAGGAGAAGTTTAAAAGTAGTTTTAAATAAAATAAAATGTTCAAATAAATGGTTTGAAGTTGAATTATTAATGTCACTTCATGCTCAACGTATATGAACTTCAGATTTTAAAGTTACTCTTGTATTTACCAAATAGAAATATTGCTGGTAATCCTGTATGACCTTTAACAAGAACGATTTTATGCTGCAAATAAAAAAAATAGTTCAAATACTTAGTTAAAGGTAAATATTTTATGCTCAATGTGAGTTAGTGGAAACCTCTGACCTCGGCTGTAAATGCTGGGTGCAGCTTTCAAGTCAGAAACAAAATAGAGCTTTGCAGTGCATAAGGGTGCTGTGATATTGCAGTAAATCTCTATATTTTTCTTTTTAATCCACAGTTCACAGAGTTAAAGGGAGGGTGGCACAAATTACTCTGCCCCTTGGAAGTGAAATCTGTTTCACATAAGAGTGAAAAGAAAGCTGAGGACTTGTGTGAAAATGTCTTTGAAGTGGGCAGAAATCCCAAACCTCATCTGAAATTCCTCTTTTCCCTCAGTAGGAGAGCTTTGGAGGAAGGCAGTGAAAAAAATGACAATTCCCCACTGCCGAACCCCTCTCTCCTGCTCCACTTTAAATCAACTATGCCTCTTTGTTATATTCTTTGCCTTCACCTTTATTTCTCGCCTCTTTTCATTTCAACCATCTCTACTGATTAGATTGAGAGCAGAAAGGAAAAGAAGAAGTTAGAGAGATATATTATGTGTCCAGTATGACAGGTCAGGGAGTCAAAGGGAAGATTTAAAGCTTTGTTCAATGCAACTAAATCTGTCATGAGACAGACAGTACTCCTATTCCTGTCAGCATACTGTAGCAAATATTAGTATGTCAGATTCCTTGCAAGACTGACATCACTATGACTCTTGAGAGATTCTTGTGTGATATGAGTTATGACAACATTTGATTTCACTTTGGGATAACTAAAATATTTTTGAACTGAACTGAATAGAACTGAACTGAACTGAACTGTGACTTTGGGTACATTAAAATGTTATCTACAAGTTGCTCCCCAAAAGAGCTTCTACTGTTGAGCAAAGCTTTGTTTACACACAATTTAGGATTTTATAAAGAAAAACATTTAGTCTATTTGTGAGATTGTGTCATCGATTTTTATCAATTAATGAATATTTAAACTGGCAAAATAAATAAAAAATACAGTGGTGGACACTGCTAACTAAACATTAAGATGCGCTAAGTAATCGAAAACACAAATTCTGCTAACGCTAATGTGCTACATCAACACTACATAGATGCTAATGCTAAGGTGCTAAAAGGCTAACTTCAATTCAAATTCTATCTGCCCTTGAAAGACTGCAAACCTTGAGCACCAATTTAATTTTGACAGTAGATGTTGTATTTGGTTAAATCTTGTTCTCTATTGTCTGTTTGTTTATTTTGTTCCTGTATCTTATTTGCTTAAAATAAAGTCAAAAGGAATAAGAGAGAAAGAGCTTGGAGGAAACGGATCTGCTGTGTGAACAGTGTTGACCAAATTCAAAATAAGACCATGAATATAAATCTCTAACTGCTTGAAGAATTCTGGAGTTAATAACAAAACTTTAACACAGTAAATTCCCCAAAGTAATTTAGGGGAACTTAGTGCACTAAAGGTTTTCAAAGTTAGCTAAATCACTAAGCTAAAAATTAGCTCCACTATTAGCACAGTAGTGAATTACCAAATTAAGAAATTAACTAGTGAATTATTTTACACTAAATGTATATTTCAAACACTGTTTGTGATTTGAAAAACTATTTCTACATAACCGTCTTAAGAGAGACTCAACCTAGCACTGCTGTAGCTAGGCTCACATTGTTTTGTGAATTTTAATGACTTTAGTGTGAATGTTGTCTCCATCTGGTGACGCAGCTAAAGTATTACAAGGGTTGAATGTAGATCTATAAAAACAAAACAAAACAAAACAAAACAAAACAAAATAAATTGGTAAATTTTTTTTTTTCGCAGTTATCAAATATCCAGAGTAGTGCACCTAAGACAATCAGAGCTTACATTCATTTACACTTTTTTGTATAAAAAGTCCGAAACAATCTGATTGAAAGGTTGTAAACTCAAAAAAATACATCCTTTATGTTTTTACTCATTCCCTTTTCTTACAGCATAACATCATGAGATCATGGAAAGATGGAGTGAGTAATTCAGAAGGTCATATTTCTGAACCTGACCACAGTGACTTCCCTCAGCTGAAATGTGGGTTTGCTGTGGGGAAGCAGCTGAGGTTAAAGATACAGTTAAAGAAAAGACTCTTACATTCATCATTTCACGTGTTTTTACAAGGCTTTAGACTGCTTTCATCAACACAGGGAATCCAGCAAAGCTTGGTCATTTAAAAACAGAAACTCCACAAATGTAAAATATATTTTATAGCATAAATACAAAAAATAGAATACAAAAAACTGTAGAAGTTGCAAATAAAGAAAAAAACAGTGGATTTTAAATTGTGATTTTAAATCCAAAGTATAAGTATGTACTGTTTGATTCAGTCCAATTATAATGCAATAAACACATGGTCTCATGCTGATGTCCAGGAGGATCAGGAATTCAGATTTTGTGAAAAGATGTTTTCTGTCTAATTCCGTCTAATTACATCCATGTGTAATATTTCACACCTCAAATGTACGACAGATGTGTATTTTTCCAGTCTCGAGGGTGGCATATATGCACAACGACGTAGAAAAAGGAGGACTAAATTTCTGCCAAAAAACTGCAAAATTTAAATTAATTTTAATTTACTCCTCTCTTTTAAGAAAGAAGAGAGGAGTACGTTTCTGCCCAAAAAAAAAAACTGCAAAATTTTTAAATTAATCTCAGAAATTTTCTAGAACAAACATGGAAACTTCTGAGTTTGAAAAATCAAAAATTTGCGAGAAAAACAGAAATTTTGAGATTAATCAAATAAAATTTCCAAAAAAAGCAAGAACATTTCTGAGTTTCAAAAGTAGAAAATTTTCAAATTTTGGAAAATATTTTTAGAACTCAGAAATTTCCAAGGTTTTTAAGAAAATTTCCAAGTTTAATCAAATAATTTTTTACGATTTTTGGCAGAAACGTACACCTCTTTTTCTAACTACAGTGGCCATAACACGCTGTCGTAGACGTCAGTGTTCGACCGAAGAGGCTTTAACTTGTTCAAACAGAAGAGGTAAAGACTAGGGCAGTGAATTAAATCATGTAGCGGCACAAAGGGGAAAGAAAACTGAGGCAGAACATTGCAGTTTATCATCATCATGTGTGTGTAGCCTGAGGTGAGCCCACACACTGGCTGCTCGGCTCACACAGATTGGGGGGCCAGAGTGTTTCTCCACAGGAGTGCCAGACGAAGTCAGGGACTGGTGATCTGGACAGACTGACAGGGGAGTGAGGGGCCATTCACAAAATCTGCAGAAGAAGCAAACAAGCTAGATAAAGAAATTATTAATAATAACCCCACTCTTAAAGGGAAATATTCAGCAATCTTATATGAGAATTTTGACAGAAAAATAGTCAACAGAAAACAGCTGCTAACTTCAAGTTTCGTTATTGACTTACAAATCACTGAAAAACAGTCAAATATATCACAGTATTTAGACTACATTGAAAGGAAAGCAAAAAAAAAAGATCAGGTAAAATAGCCAATACAATTGTATAACTACTTGCTTAGCACAGTAAATGAGCCAAGCATTGCTCTTAGGTATGAATAAGCAGTGGCAAAAGATAAACTATTACAGCGGAAGGTGTTGGTATGATGATTTATTGTTAGATTAACAATAAATAGTCCAGTAGACGTGGTTTAATTGGGGACCAAAATGGTAACATTTGTTACATTTCTATCCAAACCCATTGAAAAACCTGTTCCCCTCCTCGCCTGTGGTGGTGCTAAACTAATAAACACTGAAGAAAACGACACGAAACCTCTGAAGAAGACAATGAGCGCAACTTCCTTCTTTGCAAAGCGTAAAGAAAGTGGAGTGGCGTCAGATTTTAATGTTTGTAGGAAAAAAACCATGAGTCATTTCTCCCATTAGCACTAGGCTAGTGCATTTGTTTTGGTGGTATTTACCCAGAATGCCCTGCACTTTAGTCTGATTCCTACTTTTGGAGCGACCTCCAGTCCACTTGGTATTCACATATACAGTCAAAATGCACCAGAGTTTACTTCAACTCCACCGACACAGAGGTTTAGGTGGACCAGAGTTTGCTTTTGTGGTCGGCATCAGAGTTTGAATACACATAATGTCTCAAGGTCTTTTGACAACAACCACTAAGATTTGACGGTAACACTTTATTTGAAGGGGTGTGCATAAGACTGACATGACACTGTCATAAACATGATATAACATCTATCATGAACATAAAGAAGTCTTTATGAATGTTTATGACAGTTGTCATGAAGTGTCATACGGTAAATAATGACACTTTTAATGCAAAGTTGATCTAAAAGTTGCATTAAAAGTCCATTAAAAGTCCATTAAAAGTGCGAACTTTGCATGATTTGGTAAATTATGATAACTTAGTGGAAAGGTGGGACTTTTAATGGACTTTCAATGCAACTTTTAGAGCAACTTTGCATTAAAAGTGTCATTATTTACCAAATGACACTTCATGACAACAGTCATAAACATTCATAAAGACTCTTTCATGTTCACGACAGGTGTTATGTCATGTTTATGACAGTGTCATGTCAGTCTTATGCACATCCCTTCAAGTAAAGTGTTATCGATTTGACAATATTCCATTTTGTTTACATTTCGTGGAGAAGGAATTTGCGCTCAGTGTCTTCTTCAGAGGTTCTTATGTTGTTTCCTTTAGTGGTTGTTGGTGCAGTACCACCACTGGCACTGTCAGGGTGCACAGCTTTCTGAAAATGGTTTCAGGTTTCTAAACAACAAAAGTGAGAACTTTCTTCAAAAATCCTTGCTCTCTTTACCTAAGTTTAATGACTGGATTACCAGAAAAAGTCCTATGACATTAAAATCAAAGTGAAAAACATGGCTAATATAAAGTAAAAATACTTTCCGTGTTACTGAACATTTTCTATTTAAGAAGATCTCATCCTAAGAACGTATAAAACAGAAAAAGTGGTGTTTAATCTGCAGTCGAGGGGCCTCATAAGCTTACGCCAAGGGCCACAAATGGCCCCTGGCCTGCATTTTGGACACCTCTAGATGCCTTAGTAATGTGATCAGAGGAGGATGAATGAGGAACGTACTGCCGCTGGCTGATTAAGAGCTGCTCTGACCAAATTTTGATTCACTACATTTCGGAACAATCTGCCACCTGAGACCCCAGGACTGTTTCATTTAGTGTATGTGTATGCGTGTGTGCATGTGCGTGCGTGCGTGCGTGCGTGCGTGCGTGTGTGTGTGTGTTTTTCCAACCTGACCCATCCCCCCTTCTGCCTCCTTCCCTCTGTGCCCTCACTGCTGAGGTGTGCCGCAGTGATTCATTAGCTCATTAAGGCATCTTATTGCCATGGCAACAATCTTTCAGGAGGGTCACTGGGAACATGACGGCTTCCTTCAGGGCAAAACCTGTCATAGGATGTGATCAGCAGCAGGAGACACGATTACCCCCCAGTTGGAACCTCTGGTTTACAGAAGGAGCAGAAAGATGAGAGATTAACCAGATTCTGGAGAACCGGGTCATTCTGCTGCAGATGTTCAACCAGCCGGGCCAAAAAGGCCAGAGGAGGGCAGAGGAACTATTTCAGGATTGCTTGATCTGACAGGTTCCAGCCCGAAAACACTGTGAAAATTAAGAAATTTCAAATTTTACTAAACAATTAAATTAATCTAAACATTGCTGAGCTTATTCGCGGGAAATTTACTCCTCCGTTTTTGTTTTTTCATCGACAATGGTCCTAACACGACACTGTATAAAAGCTCACTTAAGCTCCATAAACACCAAGTGAAACATTTTATAGATTAATTACATACAAAGTGATGTTTTGGCTCTGCCATGCCTCATTCTAAGGGGTTGGCTTTGTCTCTGTGGTTTTTCTGCTGTACAACATGGTTACTGGAGATCAAACTGACCTCTTACCCTCACTTTCTTCTCCTACTACTCTCCAGTTTGCATTATTTGTTGTTATTCTAGCTGTTAACTTTAAGTTTTCCCTCAGTTTTGACAGTGGCATATGACAGAATGTAATGTTTATTGCTTGTTTCATAACTAATCACTGTATTATGGTGTACTGGCACTTTGCAATGCCTTGTTGCTGAAATGAGCTAAACAAATACATTTACTTGACAAAGAAAGAGTTTTTTTTTTATCTCCACTGTCGTTTTATTGACAGAAACTTTTAAAACTAATTTGAATAATAAACTGTGTTTAATGTACTGTCTGGATCAACACACATGTTAAACTTTTCTCACTATTCCAAACCTGCAGAACTCAGATATGGCATATAAACAACGTCTCCATCGGACCCGGTGACAGACCTTTTAACAGCTCTCATACAAGAAGAGATCCAGTTTCTGCTGTATCCTCTAAAAGCTGCGCTACAAGCGCCTGATTGATCTCCCATGAAGCCGACCCCCTGCATGTGACTGACAGCCCCAAGTGCTGTCGCTAACACCATTAACCCCAAACCGATAAATCAGCCGATCACATTAAAACGTCCAGCGCGCTGCATTCCCTAAGGTGGCAGATACTCACAGCCTACTGCTATGTTTTAAATGTAGATTGAGGTAAATTTCAGTTCAAGTCTTGTAGGTTTTATCCTCCTGTTAGGAACTGTTAATAATACAGATAATAAAGTTTAAATGATTTAAACTTTACGATTGGAAGAAGTCTCACTGTTTTGTGGCATCAAAGGGATGTGGATAAATCTTGGCTTTATGCTTTCCACTCGGTGAATCTGTACTGTATTTAAAACAAAAACAAAGAAAAAAAATAACCCAGTAAAACTAGCTAAACTGCAATTTCTTTAGCCTTATTAGAAATGTTGTATTCTCTCTATCCATTTTTCTTTCCTCTGTTCTTTTTATTTTCTTTTCCTCTATGCCTTTTCCCCACTTTCCCCCCATTTCTTTA
>NW_006800082.1:1432293-1463069 GCF_000485575.1 Poecilia formosa
ATTAGCTATACATATTAAGTTAGCTATTTGTATACAGTAAATGCTGCATGTTTTAGAGCACTAGCTTCTATTTCTTGACAGCTTGTCAGCTAATGTAATTTATTCAGGGAAGTAAGCAAATGTACTAACTTTGAGCGATTGACGGGAGAGGGCATTTGATGTCAACTTCTTCCAAAGTTAGATTTTTCAGATCAATTTTAGAAACACTTGATCATATTCTATGTGTTTTTTTTTTTTTTTTTTTTTTTTTTTTTAATTGCAGGATCTTTTCTCAGTAAAGTTAGATTTTTGTTAAGTAGGCAATGTAGGATAGAGTGAGGCGCTGGTCTTGACTTAGGGATAATTGATCTTGACTGTAGTAACAGCAAATGTAGCATTATGTTGCACCTATTTAGAGAAATTCAACTTTTATTTTTCATATGTCTAATCAGTAGGAAAACATGACACAAAGTTCAGTAATGGTATCAAGTGACACACCAAAGTAGAACATAAAAGAAGCTGCATTTTCATCACAAATGTGCACAAAACTTTGTCGATGGTCTGCTAATGTTGGAAAATACACAATTTCATAATTGAGGTGTTTCCATTAAATAAGAAACTCAATTAAAATCACACATGAACAAGTTTGTTTGTGCTGTAAGTAATTAAAAACATCCTGTGCCATTATCCTTCTACCACTTCCATTTATCTTCTTTGTTGTTTCTGCCAACAGTACCATCTGGTTGTTGATAACATGACTCGTGATACAAAAAAAGTGTTTCCATCGCAGTTTTTCAAAATACATTGATTTTGATACAGCCAGAAAACCACCTCTTCCCAGCGCAAAAATCTTTTAATGAAGAAAGGTTTTCGAAATTGCCATGTTTCCTTTAAGCAAAATGAAACATAATTCCTGTTTGCACAATTTTATGGTCAATGAAAACGCAGCTAGAGGGACAAAATGCTCTAGATGATATGTGTGTAAAGAAGAATGCTTATATCATTTATGACATTCCCATAATTTTATTTTTAACATAAATTAGTATTTTGAGACTTGACAAAGTGAAAGTCGTCCGATTATTATTTATGTCAACCGAAGCTATCGAATCCCAGTTTAGTTTATTCATGTTGTTGTAAACCACAGACTACGTTTGAGCTTTATGAGCCCTTTCACTAACTGGAAACCTTTCAGATTTAGCAAGATTGATGATCACAACTCAGTGTGTGCCTCACAGACCAACCCCCATCTCTTCATCATATATGAAGGTAACACATATATGAATCATTACCCAATCAGCTTTTGTCAACTCCAAAATAATCCCAAAGAAAGCCTGGGGCTGAAAAGAGGACAGCAGCCGGTGCACATGTGCAAAAGTGTATCTAGCTCTGCATATGAGGGAATATTTGGTTTGGAAATAAGCCAGCTTCTCTGCAGGAAGCCTTCCTGCACTTCTATCTACCTCTTACTCAAGAGATGGTTTTTAACAAGATCCCCCTAAAGGAGCTTTTTCAACCCCTCTGCCCACACATTTTCTCTTAAAAAAATCACAAGCTCTCTCTCCACCAGCTCTATTCCCTTCAGCATAAACCCTGCCCTAGTTAGCCACATTACTCAGGCTTACCTCCTCACAACTCAAAGCATTGTTATTTAAATCTAAAACATCTTTATGTAATTCTTCTTGAATATGCATAATTTATCATGTTGGAAAATATTTCATTGTGATTTTGATTTGCTTTCCAACAAGAAGATTTTTTTTTCCTTGTGTCAACAGGGATGTGAAAACGTATTTGTACCCCTGGAACTTTTTCACATTTTAAACACAAACATTATCTGGACCAAGTTGTGCATAACTGTACACAGGAAATTTAGGCTTGTTTTTAAAAGTTTTTGCAAACAAAAATATGAAAATATGGTTTCGTTTTCAGCCCCCCTGACAAGATGGATGTCGCGTCAACAGACTGTCCCACCTGATCCGTGGATCTCTGCAGTTCCTGCAGAGTTACCATGAGCTTCTTGGTTGATGCTACATTTGATTTTTGAAAAATAAGGATTTTTTTTCACCAATTTCTTGGGTTTCCATAATTCAGCCCATGACAGCCATATAACCTCTACTTATTTGACCTCTGAAATCAGGTCAACTGTAGAAGAAAATATTAAGGTCAGGATAAAATGTTTTATACTTTTTTAATTACAAAAAGAAAGCCTCAATATTACCAAAATATATTTGTAGTATTAGGAGAATGAAGTAGTAGCAGTGCTGTGGTTTTATGAGAACTCCAACACAAAAAATAATGAAAAAAATATTATCCAAGTTTTTTCTCATTGAAACAATTTTTTTCCTCATGATTTTAAGACATTCTGGTAAAATTGTGTCTTAATATTATGACTACTGTGGGTTACAGCTCTGTACTGCTGGTGGCGCTTATGCTGGGCTGCAAAATGGTGACAGCAAAAGTTGAGAGAAAACACCAGTCATGTTTTGAAAATGGTATCTTCTGTTGAGTATTCATTCCCAAATCAATGTACATAATCACAATACAATACTCTGACCTTTTTGAATTTTGCGCCTAAAAGTGAACTAAAGTATGAAAAACCTAAAACTTCTAACATAACTAATAAAACCTAAACAATATTTTAGTAATAAAAACTAGCAAACACACTCTAAAAATGAATAAAACTTTAAATAAAAAGCCACAACTAAACTATAATGAAAAACCCATGATTGTAACTTTGGTGCACATTGGTTCCTAACTAATAAGAAATCAGAAAAAAAAATCATCTTTCAGGTGCCATATTCTGTCAGTAAAGTCTAAATGGAACAGCAATAACATTTCTGAGGAGTTGGTAAGTTTTAAGGAACCAGAGCTAACAGCTGGTCAGAAACAGGAAGTGCAGAGCGGTCACCTGTTAACGTCCTGCCTTTTATCGCCCCCACAGAGATTAGTCTCCACACATGTTGTACAGCCACGCACAATATCCTTTCCATGAACATTTTAAATCCATCAACAGAAGCAGAGTGTCTGCAGAGTCATGACCGGAGATTATCCAGACCATCACTCAACCTTTTCTTTTTGCTTTGGTGCCCTCTGAGCCATAGTCGGTGTTGTTTCGGCTCCATTTCCTTGGGAGGGGTGCAGACCGCCATGTGCTGCGGCCTCAACAGATGGCATGACCGGCTACTTCTCCTCACCTGCCATGCAAGAACAAGTCCACCAGGAGAGCATAACAAACCGAAGGTCCGCAGGAACCATGTGCTCCCATAACTCAACTTTGACTCCTTGTTCACAGGCAGAAAAGTGTTTGCAAACAGAGACAGGTCCGTTTCATCTGGATTAATCTTATTTGACCAAAAACAACCTTGTTTTAAACATTTAGTCTCTCTTTTTTAGTATTTATTCTGTTCTTAGCCACGTTCCAAGATCTGAATCTACTTTGCGATAAAATTACTGCATTTATTGCAGGATACTTTATTCTGTGTGACAAACAAAACAGAAAGTAAAGACATATTTTCACAGCAATCATAAAATATATACTGTAACTCTCAGTAAATGCAGTTCTAGGCAGGAGATTATATATAATCATCGTCATCATCATCATCACAAACCTGACCCAGTTACGCCAGTTCTGCCAAGACAGGGCCGGAATACCAGGAAATGCATGTAAGATTCTGATTTTAAAGGAAATTATTCTGGGATTTAGCAAATATAATGTTGATCATTCTAAATGACCTAAAACAGGAGAAGTTTAAAAGTAGTTTTAAATAAAATAAAATGTTCAAATAAATGGTTTGAAGTTGAATTATTAATGTCACTTCATGCTCAACGTATATGAACTTCAGATTTTAAAGTTACTCTTGTATTTACCAAATAGAAATATTGCTGGTAATCCTGTATGACCTTTAACAAGAATGATTTTATGCTGCAAATAAAAAAAATAGTTCAAATACTTAGTTAAAGGTAAATATTTTATGCTCAATGTGAGTTAGTGGAAACCTCTGACCTCGGCTGTAAATGCTGGGTGCAGCTTTCAAGTCAGAAACAAAATAGAGCTTTACAGTGCATAAGGGTGCTGTGATATTGCAGTAAATCTCTATATTTTTCTTTTTAATCCACAGTTCACAGAGTTAAAGGGAGGGTGGCACAAATTACTCTGCCCCTTGGAAGTGAAATATGTTTCACATAAGAGTGAAAAGAAAGCTGAGGACTTGTGTGAAAATGTCTTTGAAGTGGGCAGAAATCCCAAACCTCATCTGAAATTCCTCTTTTCCCTCAGTAGGAGAGCTTTGGAGGAAGGCAGTGAAAAAAATGACAATTCCCCACTGCCGAACCCCTCTCTCCTGCTCCACTTTAAATCAACTATGCCTCTTTGTTATATTCTTTGCCTTCACCTTTATTTCTCGCCTCTTTTCATTTCAACCATCTCTACTGATTAGATTGAGAGCAGAAAGGAAAAGAAGAAGTTAGAGAGATATTATGTGTCCAGTATGACAGGTCAGGGAGTCAAAGGGAAGATTTAAAGCTTTGTTCAATGCAACTAAATCTGTCATGAGACAGACAGTACTCCTATTCCTGTCAGCATACTGTAGCAAATATTAGTATGTCAGATTCCTTGCAAGACTGACATCACTATGACTCTTGAGAGATTCTTGTGTGATATGAGTTATGACAACATTTGATTTCACTTTGGGATAACTAAAATATTTTTGAACTGAACTGAATAGAACTGAACTGAACTGAACTGTGACTTTGGGTACATTAAAATGTTATCTACAAGTTGCTCCCCAAAAGAGCTTCTACTGTTGAGCAAAGCTTTGTTTACACACAATTTAGGATTTTATAAAGAAAAACATTTAGTCTATTTGTGAGATTGTGTCATCGATTTTTATCAATTAATGAATATTTAAACTGGCAAAATAAATAAAAAATACAGTGGTGGACACTGCTAACTAAACATTAAGATGCGCTAAGTAATCGAAAACACAAATTCTGCTAACGCTAATGTGCTACATCAACACTACATAGATGCTAATGCTAAGGTGCTAAAAGGCTAACTTCAATTCAAATTCTATCTGCCCTTGAAAGACTGCAAACCTTGAGCACTAATTTAATTTTGACAGTAGATGTTGTATTTGGTTAAATCTTGTTCTCTATTGTCTGTTTGTTTATTTTGTTCCTGTATCTTATTTGCTTAAAATAAAATCAAAAGGAATAAGAGAGAAAGAGCTTGGAGGAGAGGAAACGGATCTGCTGTGTGAACAGTGTTGACCAAATTCAAAATAAGACCATGAATATAAATCTCTAACTGCTTGAAGAATTCTGGAGTTAATAACAAAACTTTAACACAGTAAATTCCCTAAAGTAATTTAGGGGAACTTAGTGCACTAAAGGTTTTCAAAGTTAGCTAAATCACTAAGCTAAAAATTAGCTCCACTATTAGCACAGTAGTGAATTACCAAATTAAGAAATTAACTAGTGAATTATTTTACACTACATGTATATTTCAAACACTGTTTGTGATTTGAAAAACTATTTCTACATAACCGTCTTAAGAGAGACTCAACCTAGCACTGCTGTAGCTAGGCTCACATTGTTTTGTGAATTTTAATGACTTTAGTGTGAATGTTGTCTCCATCTGGTGACGCAGCTAAAGTATTACAAGGGTTGAATGTAGATCTATAAAAACAAAACAAAACAAAACAAAACAAAACAAAATAAATTGGTAAATTTTTTTTTTTCGCAGTTATCAAATATCCAGAGTAGTGCACCTAAGACAATCAGAGCTTACATTCATTTACACTTTTTTGTATAAAATGTCCGAAACAATCTGATTTAAAGGTTGTAAACTCAAAAAAAATACATCCTTTATGTTTTTACTCATTCCCTTTTCTTACAGCATAACATCATGAGATCATGGAAAGATGGAGTGAGTAATTCAGAAGGTCATATTTCTGAACCTGACCACAGTGACTTCCCTCAAGTGAAATGTGGGTTTGCTGTGGGGAAGCAGCTGAGGTTAAAGATACAGTTAAAGAAAAGACTCTTACATTCATCATTTCACGTGTTTTTACAAGGCTTTAGACTGCTTTCATCAACACAGGGAATCCAGCAAAGCTTGGTCATTTAAAAACAGAAACTCCACAAATGTAAAATATATTTTATAGCATAAATACAAAAAATAGAATACAAAAAACTGTAGAAGTTGCAAATAAAGAAAAAAACAGTGGATTTTAAATTGTGATTTTAAATCCAAAGTATAAGTATGTACTGTTTGATTCAGTCCAATTATAATGCAATAAACACATGGTCTCATGCTGATGTCCAGGAGGATCAGGAATTCAGATTTTGTGAAAAGATGTTTTCTGTCTAATTCCATCTAATTACATCCATGTGTAATATTTCACACCTCAAATGTACGACAGATGTGTATTTTTCCAGTCTCGAGGGTGACATACATGCACAACGAAGAAAAAAAAAGAACAAAAAATCTCCCAAAAAAAACCAAAAAATAAAAAAAAATTAAAATACACCCCTCTCTTAAAAAAAAAAAGAGAAGAACACGTCTCCCCAAAAAAAAAAACAAAAAAATTAGAAAAATAACATAAAAAATGTACAACAAAAAACAAAAAAACTGAGGAGGAAAAAAAAAAAAAAAGCGACAAAAAAAAAAAAAATTTGAAAATAAACAAAAAAAAATTCCAAAAAAAAGCAAGAACATTTCTGAGTTTCAAAAGTAGAAAATTTTCAAATTTTGGAAAATATTTTTAGAACTCAGAAATTTCCAAGGTTTTCAAGAAAATTTCCAAGTTTAATCAAATAATTTTTTACGATTTTTGGCAGAAACGTACACCTCTTTTTCTAACTACAGTGGCCATAACACGCTGTCGTAGACGTCAGTGTTCGACCGAAGAGGCTTTAACTTGTTCAAACAGAAGAGGTAAAGACTAGGGCAGTGAATTAAATTATGTAGCGGCACAAAGGGGAAAGAAAACTGAGGCAGAACATTGCAGTTTATCATCATCATGTGTGTGTAGCCTGAGGTGAGCCCACACACTGGCTGCTCGGCTCACACAGATTGGGGGGCCAGAGTGTTTCTCCACAGGAGTGCCAGACGAAGTCAGGGACTGGTGATCTGGACAGACTGACAGGGGAGTGAGGGGCCATTCACAAAATCTGCAGAAGAAGCAAACAAGCTAGATAAGGAAATTATTAATAATAATCCCACTCTTAAAGGGAAATATTCAGCAATCTTATATGAGAATTTTGACAGAAAAATAGTCAACAGAAAACAGCTGCTAACTTCAAGTTTCGTTATTGACTTACAAATCACTGAAAAACAGTCAAATATATCACAGTATTTAGACTACATTGAAAGGAAAGCAAAAAAAAAAGATCAGGTAAAATAGCCAATACAATTGTATAACTACTTGCTTAGCACAGTAAATGAGCCAAGCATTGCTCTTAGGTATGAATAAGCAGTGACAAAAGATAAACTATTACAGCGGAAGGTGTTGGTATGATGATTTATTGTTAGATTAACAATAAATAGTCCAGTAGACGTGGTTTAATTGGGGACCAAAATGGTAACATTTGTTACATTTCTATCCAAACCCATTGAAAAACCTGTTCCCCTCCTCGCCTGTGGTGGTGCTAAACTAATAAACACTGACGAAAACGACACGAAACCTCTGAAGAAGACAATGAGCGCAACTTCCTTCTTTGCAAAGTGTAAAGAAAGTGGAGTGGCGTCAGATTTTAATGTTTGTAGGAAAAAAACCATGAGTCATTTCTCCCATTAGCACTAGGCTAGTGCATTTGTTTTGGTGGTATTTACCCAGAATGCCCTGCACTTTAGTCTGATTCCTACTTTTGGAGCGACCTCCAGTCCACTTGGTATTCACATATACATTCAAAATGCACCAGAGTTTACTTCAACTCCACCGACACAGAGGTTTGGGTGGACCAGAGTTTGCTTTTGTGGTCGTCATCAGAGTTTGAATACACATAATGTCTCAAGGTCTTTTGACAACAACCACTAAGATTTGACGGTAACACTTTATTTGAAGGGGTGTGCATAAGACTGACATGACACTGTCATAAACATGATATAACATCTATCATGAACATAAAGAAGTCTTTATGAATGTTTATGACAGTTGTCATGAAGTGTCATACGGTAAATAATGACACTTTTAATGCAAAGTTGATCTAAAAGTTGCATTAAAAGTCCATTAAAAGTCCATTAAAAGTGCGAACTTTGCATGATTTGGTAAATTATGATAACTTAGTGGAAAGGTGGGACTTTTAATGGACTTTCAATGCAACTTTTAGAGCAACTTTGCATTAAAAGTGTCATTATTTACCAAATGACACTTCATGACAACAGTCATAAACATTCATAAAGACTCTTTCATGTTCACGACAGGTGTTATGTCATGTTTATGACAGTGTCATGTCAGTCTTATGCACATCCCTTCAAGTAAAGTGTTATCGATTTGACAATATTCCATTTTGTTTACATTTCGTGGAGAAGGAATTTGCGCTCAGTGTCTTCTTCAGAGGTTCTTATGTTGTTTCCTTTAGTGGTTGTTGGTGCAGTACCACCACTGGCACTGTCAGGGTGCACAGCTTTCTGAAAATGGTTTCAGGTTTCTAAACAACAAAAGTGAGAACTTTCTTCAAAAATCCTTGCTCTCTTTACCTAAGTTTAATGACTGGATTACCAGAAAAAGTCCAATGACATTAAAATCAAAGTGAAAAACATGGCTAATATAAAGTAAAAATACTTTCCGTGTTACTGAACATTTTCTATTTAAGAAGATCTCATCCTAAGAACGTATAAAACAGAAAAAGTGGTGTTTAATCTGCAGTCGAGGGGCCTCATAAGCTTACGCCAAGGGCCACAAATGGCCCCTGGCCTGCATTTTGGACACCTCTAGATGCCTTAGTAATGTGATCAGAGGAGGATGAATGAGGAAGGTACTGCCGCTGGCTGATTAAGAGCTGCTCTGACCAAATTTTGATTCACTACATTTCGGAACAATCTGCCACCTGAGACCCCAGGACTGTTTCATTTAGTGTATGTGTATGCGTGTGTGCATGTGCGTGCGTGCGTGCGTGCGTGCGTGCGTGTGTGTGTGTGTTTTTCCAACCTGACCCATCCCCCCTTCTGCCTCCTTCCCTCTGTGCCCTCACTGCTGAGGTGTGCCGCAGTGATTCATTAGCTCATTAAGGCATCTTATTGCCATGGCAACAATCTTTCAGGAGGGTCACTGGGAACATGACGGCTTCCTTCAGGGCAAAACCTGTCATAGGATGTGATCAGCAGCAGGAGACACGATTACCCCCCAGTTGGAACCTCTGGTTTACAGAAGGAGCAGAAAGATGAGAGATTAACCAGATTCTGGAGAACCGGGTCATTCTGCTGCAGATGTTCAACCAGCCGGGCCAAAAAGGCCAGAGGAGGGCAGAGGAACTATTTCAGGATTGCTTGATCTGACAGGTTCCAGCCCAAAAACACTGTGAAAATTAAGAAATTTCAAATTTTACTAAACAATTAAATTAATCTAAACATTGCTGAGCTTATTCGCGGGAAATTTACTCCTCCGTTTTTGTTTTTTCATCGACAATGGTCCTAACACGACACTGTATAAAAGCTCACTTAAGCTCCATAAACACCAAGTGAAACATGTTATAGATTAATTACATACAAAGTGATGTTTTGGCTCTGCCATGCCTCATTCTAAGGGGTTGGCTTTGTCTCTGTGGTTTTTCTGCTGTACAACATGGTTACTGGAGATCAAACTGACCTCTTACCCTCACTTTCTTCTCCTACTACTCTCCAGTTTGCATTATTTGTTGTTATTCTAGCTGTTAACTTTAAGTTTTCCCTCAGTTTTGACAGTGGCATATGACAGAATGTAATGTTTATTGCTTGTTTCATAACTAATCACTGTATTATGGTGTACTGGCACTTTGCAATGCCTTGTTGCTGAAATGAGCTAAACAAATACATTTACTTGACAAAGAAAGAGTTTTTTTTTTATCTCCACTGTCGTTTTATTGACAGAAACTTTTAAAACTAATTTGAATAATAAACTGTGTTTAATGTACTGTCTGGATCAACACACATGTTAAACTTTTCTCACTATTCCAAACCTGCAGAACCCAGATATGGCATATAAACAACGTCTCCATCGGACCCGGTGACAGACCTTTTAACAGCTCTCATACAAGAAGAGATCCAGTTTCTGCTGTATCCTCTAAAAGCTGCGCTACAAGCGCCTGATTGATCTCCCATGAAGCCGACCCCCTGCATGTGACTGACAGCTCCAAGTGCTGTCGCTAACACCATTAACCCCAAACCGATAAATCAGCCGATCACATTAAAACGTCCAGCGCGCTGCATTCCCTAAGGTGGCAGATACTCACAGCCTACTGCTATGTTTTAAATGTAGATTGAGGTAAATTTCAGTTCAAGTCTTGTAGGTTTTATCCTCCTGTTAGGAATTGTTAATAATACAGATAATAAAGTTTAAATGATTTAAACTTTACTATTGGAAGAAGTCTCACTGTTATGTGGCATCAAAGGGATGTGAATAAATCTTGGCTTTATGCTTTCCACTCGGTGAATCTGTACTGTATTTAAAACAAAAACAAAGAAAAAAAACCCCAGTAAAACTAGCTAAACTGCAATTTCTCTAGCCTTATTGGAAATGTTGTATTCTTTTTATTTTATTTTCCTCTACGCCTTTTTCCCCACTTTCCCCCCTTTTCTTTATTTCTCCCTTTATTGTACATTACATTACGTTTGAAATAAACCAAAGCAATTTCTGATGAAGTTATATTTCAGCAACGCAGCCAACGATTCAGAGCTGCACTGCTGGACAGAACACATTAATGAAGTAGAAAACCATAAACCATAACCAAGTCTACTGTGTTTTATTATTTTGCACTTAGAACAAAACACCAACAAACCCCCAAACTTCCCCAGTAAAACTAAAGACTGCAGTTCCTTGAACATCAGACATTTTACTCAAATCTGAATAATTACTTGTGATATCACATTTATTTACCTACTTAAACTTGTATTTTCTAATTTTGCCATTAAATTCTGAGATTAATTTGTCTTAATTTTCTCTTTTATGATGTAAAGTTACTATTCATGCAGGCTGGAGTTTCATTCAGTCATTCTCAGCCTTTTCCATTTCAAACGATGCTTTATTGCTGTGATGTGTTGCTCACAATCCATTTTTGCTGTCCTCTGCGGTCACCACAGACAGCTGTGACACATCAGTGGCTGTGGTGGTTTTCATTGTCCACACTGGTCTTTATGGAGAGTCCTGCAGCTGCCAGCCATTTACTGTTCTCTCATTGTTTCTGCTTTGCAGAGTGAGTAATGCTGCAGCAGCCATCTGTAATTTTGACATAATTTAGCCGCAGTATCTGTTCAGCCAGCATGGGCTCAGCAGTGAGATGAAATTTTGGACTTTTCTGGTTATTTCAGGAAAAATAAACTTTACATCCAGCACTACTAAGGGAGTTTTAGAGCCTTTATGTAGCAAAGTGGATTGATCTGAAGGCTGAACTTTTCTCTGACTGACTGATGCATTTCTTTACCAGCTGTAAAAGCTTTGGACTCCTGGATAGTATTTTTGGTTTAGTCATAATGTTTTTCTTTCCTCAACAATGCTTTCCCAGTCCTACAGAATTTATTCAACACCGATGTTTTTGAACATGAGAAACAGTGAGCCATTGTTTCTGCCCAATAATCGCCTCTTGCCCAGAGCAGGACAACTCTGCAAATATTGACTCTGGTGCCGATAAGATTTGCTGTAATAATCACATTTCAAACCATGTTCATGGTGAACTCTCCTGACCCGCCCTCTGGGAAAGAAAGAAATGTCTTTATTTTCAGAGAGGTTAACCAATATCATTTTAGGGTTACATTTATGTAAAATACCCAGTTAAGTCAGTCATTGAAAGTAGACATTTGTGTTTACATTGGCGCCTATCTGTTAAATTCAATCATATCCGATAACCCTCCTTGGAAAAATCCAATTTTTAATTTGATTTGAACAGTTCAGTCAAATCCCATGCTGAAAAACAAACTCATCACACTGAAGTGACACAAACATCTGCAGAATAAATAGAGCTTATACATTTTGATTTGCATCGTTTTAAGGCGATGGAAGTTGTCATAAATGTTTTCTAAAAACTCAAAGTTTGAGACTAATCTCAGAAAAAATCTAAGAAAAAAAACAAGAAAATTTCTCATCTGCAAAAGTAAAAATAAAAAATTATAGGAAAAAATCTGTGACTGAATAGTGGCAAATTAGCTAGAAAAAATAATAAAAATTTTGAGATTAATCGCAGAAAATTTCTACAAAAATGTGAAAACATTTTTTATCACAAAAAGTCAAAATTTTGCTTGAAAAAAATATTTAGATTAATCTTAGAAATTTTCTAGAAAAAAACTTGAAAATTTCTGATGACCAGAAAATGTCAAAAGTCAAAAACTTTTGACTTTTCCGAGTTTGAAAAATTCAACAGTTATGACTTTCGAAACTTAGAAATGTCCAATAAAATTTCTAGAAAATTTCTGAGATTAACTTCAAAATTTCTACGTTTTCTCGCAAAGTTTTGAACTCAGAAAATTCCAAGCTTTTGGCCAAAAAATGTACTCCTCCTAATACGTCGCCAAACATTTGATCATGACTCAAAAAGCTGAATCAGAAAAAAAAATTGTGAAAGGAAAAAGCACTGCAATTCTGTTGTTTATCTGTTTCCGCCATGTTCCACAGGAGGCGTGGTTCATTAGGTATGACCTCCGGTAACACAGTGGAGCCTCATTTGTGTCTATTTAAAGCCTGTGTTGTTTGCCTGCGCTCTCGCAGCAGCTTTGTTTTATTTGCTTGTTTACACCTAGGCTCAGCGTGGGCGCGCGCCCGGATTTAAAAGTGAAATGGTAACCAGGGGAAACTGGAAATAGCGGTGACCAGCGGGCATTGACAATGGAAGCAGTAAAACCAACAATGAGCGAGTAAAGGCAGCTGGAGGAGGCAGAGAGAAACAACAGACAGTGGACAGAAAGCTTTTCAGCAGAGAAACGGAGGAAGATACGGGATATTTCAACCCTGTCACGTGAACAATGTGGGGATTTCATCTGCTCCTATAAACTCATCATCTGTCAGATTTATATATGCAGGATCTGTGTGGGGGCATCCTCTCTTCTTCTCTCCACTGAAAAGCATCAGATCTATAAATTTTTAGAGATTTTAGACATGTGTTTGCCTACAGAGTGAAGAGCTTTCTGTGTTATCTATGGGAAAATGAGTTTAATGACCTCAGGACAGCATTACATTACACACAAAGAATGTGCTGATAGTGAGTTAGAGTCTGCAAATTTCACAGTCTGTAGGCAAGACTATTAACTTTAATTAGATTTTAATGAAGTTACATCCCAGGCAGAGACAGAATTGAAAAAGCATTTAGGGCCATGATCTTCACAGAAATTTAATTTCAACAATTACAGTTAAAATGAGATATTTACATACGTACATATGTACTTTTTCAATAACTGTTTGTAAATAAGAATTGCACAGTTTTCTGTCAGTTTGTAGGTGTTTAGACTTTTAGCTTAATTTATGTTCCTGTTTCGTTTCTCAACTGTTTTTTTATTATCTTGTCATTTCAGTTTTTTCCTTGCATTAAACTGTTTTTATTAGCTGCATTTCTATTACAAATGCACAGAAAACTTTATCTATATTCTGCTCATTTTGCAATTGCACTTTTTCCATTAAACAGGAAATGCAAATAAAATCACACACTTAAGTTTGTTCTCATGATAAGTAATTAAAAACATGTCGTGTCATCGTTCTCCAACCACTTCCTGTCATCTTCTTCAACGTTTCCAGCAGAAGTAACATCCGGTTGTTGATCACGACTCTTGTGATTCAAAAAACATATTTCCATTGTAGTTTTGCAACAATACACTAATTTCGAGACAGATGAAAAATGAAAAAAGTCCTTTAAATTGTAACAAGCTGTGTTTACATGTCATGAATGGAACTCCTTTTCCTTTGAAAAACTAGCATTTTGACCCACAGCCAATTTGTTCATACAAATGCAACAGCTGTTTCACACAGAAATTGACCTCATATGTTTTCATCAAATTTAGTCAAAAGTCTAAATTCCTGCCGTATCTCAACTGGTTTCTTCAGGAATAGTTTTCGCACAGAATGATGCAGAAAGTCTTCCAGAAGCTATGGGAGGAAATCCTCCTGTGGGTCACTGTCAACTGCTGGGTGTGTAATTGTTCAGTGGTCATGCTGTACCTGACTGCTGAGTGCTCTGCAGGAGGCGCTTATGCTGCACAGCGCTGGGCGACTGCAGCCACTCAGATGTAGGACAAGATGTGTGGAGAATAATTTTTCTTTAGTTCAAACCAAATTGGCCATCTGGCCTCCAAGAAGCCCCAGTGTGTGTGAGAGCGAACCTTTTGACCCAGTTCATTGTTCGTTCTGTGTCCCGCAGGGCCAAATATTTTATCCATGTGGGTTAAGGACGTTACGGGATGCTGCTGTGTGTGACGGTGTGAGAAGGTGGAGATGCCTCGCACAGGCAGGTGACGAATAAAAGTTTACACTCCTCATTAGTGAGGTTTTGTGGGGAAATTGTATCATAATGCAAGTCTTGTCACATGATGTCTGTTATCGTCATGTACCTCCTCTTATAGCCCGTCATTTAGATCAGTTGGTATTTCATACTTTCTGAGCTTTTAAGAGAGTTCTCTTCTAAATTATCCACTAAGCACAGAGTTGTCTAGTTTTTTTTCCTGTTTTATGTGTTATAGGTCAATGTTGTAGTCTGTGCATGCTCCCAAGTGTTTATAGAAAATTAGATGAACATATTAGATAAGGCCAACATTCCAACTCATTCCAAGCGTTTAGCATGCCGATGTGAGTCAATCTTCACAAATGTACAGCGTCTGAATAATGTGGCATGTCGTCTCTTTATTTGCCTCTCTGTCTTTGCTTCTTTCTGTATTTGTCTGCTTGTTTGTATGATTTTTCTTTCCTTGCTTGTTTGCTTTTTCTTTTCTTTCTTCCCTACAAGTTGTTCTTTCTTCTTTCATAATCATGAACAAATGGGAAAGCTTGACTGGTTGAATGTAAATGTTACTTTTCATGTTTTAGCTTTCATCTTTAGTGCTTTGGGTGGCTCTAATGTGAGATTATGGATTTAAAATTCATGATCAGAACAGAAGAACTTTTATATAAAAGGTTGAGGGTCGAGTTGAAGTCTGGTCCAATTTAAGAACTTATTACGATACAGTGGAACCCTGGTGTTTTCTGTGGTTTGGGGCTACAGCAAGCATTACACAAAAGTATTTTCTTTTGAATATTGTAGATATTCGCTACTTTAAAAAAAAATCATAAATAAGCACATTTTCTTCAAATAACTTTGAATTATTTAATGTCTTTGCTTCCCAATTGACATTGAACTCAGACTGGGAGAACGGCAGAGAAATCAAAGTTTAAAGAAGGTCATAGCATTAATAATATCACACCTCAGTATAAATCCAGCAGGTTTTTATAACTACTGGATCCACAGAATTATTAGGAAGCATTGTCCTTTGGTTACAGCTGAGCTTTGCTCCTCTTTTTTCCCCAGTAGTCTTTTATATATATGTATATGTATATGTATATGTATATGTATATGTATAATTATTTACAAGAGTAACAGCGTTCTAAGTACCGGAGATTTCTGTTTCTACCAAACCTACAGCTTAACTTTACTCAGCTTAAGGAACACCTTACATTCAACAAATCAACACCTTTAAAACACATATTTTCCACATACTCTAAATTAAAATGTGCATATTTCAAGGGAGTGAAGGAGAATTTGCTTCATAGCAAACTGTTGACCCAGATCCTCCAAGCATACTGAATGTGCAGAATCCAAGAGATTTTTTAATCAGCAGAAGTTTTTTTTTTTTTTTCATTTTCTCCACTGATAGAGGTCCACAGAAACAATCTTTTATTTCTTCCTCAATTCTGTTAAGTTTGGATTGTTGAGGTAAAATGCATCCAGTCATGTTGGTGAGCTGTATTAGATTGTTTATGTGGAAATGTCCTGCTTTTCTGATTGCACGTGTGATAATACTTGATTTATTCATGTAATTTTCCTCCATTAGAAATGCCTTCTTAAGATATGTTATGCAAGAAAATTCTGCAAAAATCACAAGAACAAATGTTGCAGTTTAGGTTTTGAAGGTCACACTTTATTTACTTTAAGATCTGCTCCCAAGAAATTTTGGGAAGCGCAGAAGTATCTGCAGAATCAGGTCATTTCTGAGTTGCAGTGTTCCAGAGAAGTTCCTGTTTCCCTCCAGATAAAACTTTTAGTCTGTGGACTGTGCAGACAGCAACTCATCAACTGTTGTTTTGTTGACACATTGCTCAACAATGTTTTCACAAAACCCAAACAGTTTGAAAAAGTTAGTTTTCTGATCTTTTCTTGCACATCGTGACAAATAACCCCAAAGTAAATCAGACGGAGTCTTACTCATCAGGGAGCCAACACATCTAAAACTTTGACAAAGAAAGCTAAGAAGAAGAAAATAAGAGCTAAAGTAGAAGCGAGGTCAGGCAAATAAAATGTTTTAATTGGTAAACATCAGGATAAGTATCTCTGTAAAAACAGGAGTTTGCTGATCTGGATGATAAAGGTGTGTGGAAGCACAATGCCAGATTGGAAAGACAACAGAAGTAATCTTAGAGATATGTTATGAAGCTATTTCCAAGCAATTTGAGGTCCAAACACAGAAAGAATATTCACAAACCTAACTGGCACTCAGGATTTCAACATGGCTGGTACTCTCAGCTTTAGAAGAAAACTTTATTACTTTTATTGTTAGTATTTGTTGTTTTAGTTGTTTTTCCACATTTAGTCACGTAAAAGTACAAGTAGTACTTTTTAATGTGTATATAGCAAGCAGTAAAACCTTGTTTATTTGCACGATGAGTTGTGAGCAGCTCTGGTTAATGTGGTAATTGTGTTTGCTGGCGGTTGCAAGGTTGGGTTAGTAAATTAAAGGCTTATCCGATAACTGAAACACAACAAAGTGGGAAATTACGTCACGTCGACTTCCCAGTTACGAGTTTTGATGTAATTGAAATGCAGCATTAAGTATTTTCAGTCCAGTAAATATAAACAATTAGAGGAGTTTTATACATATTTCTATTTACTACAGAGTCTGAGTTTTATTCTTGTCATTTTGTTCTCACACATGCAGGAGACATAAAGATCTAAAAAGATCTGTTTTGGGGTTTTTGTTTACTGTGTTGTTACAAACGTGGACATGAGAAAAATCATTCATACAATATTAATAACCGAATCTCCGTTCCCGATATATGATTACTAATAATACCCAATTGATTTTATCTAAATAAAACATCAACAACTGATGAGTTGAACATCATAAGTTGTTGATGTTCAACTCATCTGTAAAGGTTTCCATAAGTGTAATAATTTCTGAGTTGCTTAAAATTGTAAAGTTCTGACTGCAGACTGACAAAGAAACGCTTTGAGGTTCTGAATCCACTTGGCAGCGCACGGCCTCCTCCAAAATGCTGTTTGATGGTTCAAGTGGTTGTAAAGGCTCATGCCAAGCTCGTCTACTACACTGTCTGCTTTTTGTGGTTGTTATAGAAACCCACTGCACCGACCCGAGTGAGATCAGCCCTGCAGAGTGGGGGGAAGTTCTGCCAGGGTTACTCCCAAAGAGCCGCCATGTAATAAAAATGAATTCTCTTTTTTCCCTTCAAACTCTGCAGGCCATGAAGCTCTCACTCTTGGATTTCCTCACCGCTCACAGTTTCATTTAACAAGAGGCTGTAATCATGCTCCTGTCCCATTAAATATGCATGTTTAATTTGTCTCAGAGTTCGTATTTCGGGAGGTGAAGGAGTCGCTGTCATGGGACTTAATTTGCTAACGAGGAGGGGAGAGATCTGAGACCCAGCGCTGCATGAGCAAAAAGTCTTTTTCCTTTTTGAATCTGTTATTTTGTTGAAGCGTTTACTTTAATGCGGATGCACTTCGCGTTTCTCCCAAACAGTCAACAGAAAAAACACTAACTGTGCCCTGGTGCAGGAGAAGGAAGGATCCTGCAGCATCCTAATCTAACCTCTGGAGAGCATTAGAGGACTGATTCAACAAATTTTTAAAGGAATTAAATCTAATTTATTTTGTAAAAAACTATTAACGTCCTTGGGGATTTCTTATGTGCAAATCTTTCAGATCATCAAACTAGTTTTAACATCAAACATAACTCAAGTAAATGCAAAAAAAAAACAACATTTTTATGAAGATGAATTCCTTTAATAAAAGACAAAATGCTATTCAAACCAACTTGTCCTATGTAAAAATGTAACTTCCACACTAAAAAAAAAAAAAACTAAGTAGAACCTTAGTGCCAACATGAAGTAGGCTAAAAGACTTGAAGTAAAAACTAGGGCTAAAAGAAAAGACTCCCCACGATAGTCCAGTAATTGAAACATTTATGTTTTCAACTGATGTGGGTCCCTTTCTCACTGCACTGTCAAACAAAGCAAGCCTTTTGAAAAATCTGTTCCTCTCCTCACCTGTGGTGGCGCTGCACCAAGAACCACAGATAAAAACAACATAGAAACCTCTGACAAAGACACCGAGAACAACTTCCTTAATCACGAAACGTAAACAAAAATGGAGTGGCATCAGATTTTAGTGGTTGTAGGATTTCTCTTTTGTCTCTTTTGTCTTTGGTAAAAGTCGATGAGCCATTTCTACTGCTAACGCTAGACTTGAGCATTCATTTTTGATGCTTTAACCAGAATGCCATGGGTAAATGTAGTCCACTTCCTGCTTTCGGGGTGGTCTTCGATCAGCTTGGCGTTCACATATGCATTCAAACCGCACCAGAGTTTTCTTCAACTGAACCGAGACAGAGGTTTCTAAGCGGACCAGAGTTCGCTTCAGTTTGACCACACATTCACACCTTCCCAAGTGAACCAGACTTTGTAGGCAAACAGACTGGTCAAAAAACTCTGAAATTTTGAGATTAATCTAATTGATGAAACTCGGAGAAGAACCTGTGAACAAAACAAAATTCTTCAAAAGAAGAAATAGATAAATGAAAAAGGTCTGGATTCTTGATTAAAGGCTTAAGAAAGAAAAAACAAACAAAAAGACTCAAAATATAATATAAGAATCTTGGTCTGAATGTTTTATTAAAACTCCTGGTCTATCTGATGCTGGATCAGCTTTTTTCCTTGTGGTAATCACTCAGTCCCACATGGCAGTTTAACATCTGCTTTGCTCCTTCATATCCTCTCTCTGACAGAGCCACTCAACCATGGAGGGCCCCTCAGCCTCCTGGCAGCTGCTGGAGTCGCTCCCCAGCCGGGAGGGAAGGTGAGCATAGATAAGAGGTCTTTATCTTGGCACCTAGGGAAGGCGGGGAAGTTTAAGGTGAAGGTCTGACATCCACTTCCTCCTCGTTCTGCTGCCTGATGGCCACGAAGGCCCGTTTGTAAAGTTATACAGTAAAAGATTAACAGCAATATTTGGGTTTATTTAGCCGGTCATAGAGAAAAACTTGTGGGTGTTCATTTTTAAAGTCATATTTTCACCATTCCATTCAAACATTTATAAATGTCAGAGTTAACAATATAACTAAATAAATGTTTACTTAAAAATATTTAATTCACAAGCTAATATTTAGCTTGAAGCTAAATATTTAGTTTATTAACTAAATATTTAGCCAGAAATTGAATATGTATTGTGCTAAAATATAATTCCAAGCTAAATATTTTAATGTTTAAATCTGAGCTAAACACTTAGCTAAGATATTTAGTCAAATACTTCGTTTTTGGCTAACTAAATAGATATTTAGTCAAATATTTAGTTTTCAAACTAATTATTTAGCTCCAAATTGAATATTTATTTGCAAATAAATATTTATGTTCCAAACTAAATATTTAGTTCAGACCTAATTAAATACTTGCTAAGCAAGTACTTAATTAGCAAGCTAAATATTTAACGTGGAAACAATTTTTAGTTCCCAACTAATTATTTAGTTTAATATTTAGTTTACAAACCAATATATACCTCCAAATTAAATATTTATTTTACTGTTATTAGCAAGCTATATATTTAGTTTGGAAATTAAATGCTTGGAAAATAAATAGTTAGCAAAATAGATATTTAATTTGGATATTTAGTTTGTAAGCTAAATATTTAACTTGTGAATTAAATATGTAGTTTGTGACGCTGACATTTATGAATGATGAGTAACATGGTGAAAATATGAGCCATTTCTCCATGACTGACTGCATAAACCTAAATATTGCTGTTAATTGTGTAACTTTACAAAAGTCGCCCCATAGATGTGAGGCTCAGGCCCGATCTTCATGTCCCTGGGCTCCTTCTCGACAGCCCCCACTGCTCTGGCTTTAATGAGAAAGATGAAAGGGGGCCCTCCTCCTCTTCCTCTGCTGGTACCACCCGATCCGCTCCTCTTCCTCCTCCTGTACCGTACACTCTGGCCCTGCAGCCTTTCTGCTTGACTGGGGGAAGAAGCTCTGCTGTGGTAAATTGGAACCGAAGCTGGTTCCTATTTTAAATTTTTCAGGTATTATTCCCTCAGATCATTCATGCATGCGTTTCTTTTTTATGCCTCACACTCTGCTTTCTTTGAGTCATAAACAACATGAAACACACAATCCTCTCCTTTCAGGTTTTGCAACAAAGGTCAAAGCTCATTACTGAAGATTGTTTTATGTTTTTTTATGTTGAAATAAACCAAACAGATCACTTTGTTTATCTGCTTTTAATCTCATGGTGGCAGTGTGTTGGAGCAGCTCTGCTACGCTAGCTCTGATTTATTGTTTTGGTTATACTGTTGCATGTTTGGACAATTATTCACTCGCTTTAGATGCTGGACACTGCAAAATTTAAAATTTTTACTCAACTTATTTTGGGATATTTCTAGAGCAAATATTGCAGTAAACTTGAAATATGACAAAATTAACTTACAGCTAACAAGCAAGATATAGGAGCTTGTATTAAGTCAATAATTCCTTAATGTTGATGAAAAAGTGTCAGTGGAAGTAGTATTTTTTTCTGTAATAAATATGAAGGAATAATTGATATGATCAAGCTCCTATATCTTGCTGAAAGTTACTTGCAAGGTAGTTCTGTCTTATTTCAAGTGTACTAAGATATTTGGACTATAATCTAGACCAAAAATACTTGGTAAGATTTAGCATTTTTGCAGTTGCCAGCATCTAAAACGTAGAGTGAAGAATTGTCCAAATATGCAACAGTATAACGATAGGCGTAAATCCCGGGGTGGGGGGATCAGGACCCCCCCAATCTTGGAAAAGTCTAGAATTGCAGTCCAAAGTGCAGGAGGAGCAACAGCTGAGCTGAGCCGCTGAAGTGAGGAGCTAGCTGTTAGCTATTGCTGTGGCTCTGCAGCACTAACAAAAAACCCTTCAGTAAGTAAATACTTAAACCAAAAGACATGTAACACGTTTTATTTACTTTCAGTGCTCAATAGGAAGAAACACACTGACAATAAAAATTAGTCCACAGTTTATTTTATTACTTTGGCTGAATCATGATAAACTGCCACCTTATGCCTTGGAAATCAAAACTAGCTAAACTGCTACATTGCTTTCATCGACTTCACTCCTTTTTCTGTCGAAGGTAGCCAATATTTCAATTATATTTTGCTCTCTACTTTAATAAGGAGAGTTTGAAATGGGAGCAGCTGAGCGTTACAACTAGCCGACAGCTCTGTATGGGAGCCGAGAACAGAGGGGCTACTGCAGCTGACAGTAAAAAAAAATAAAGTATGCCTTTATTTCTTACCATCTTCAACGTAGAGCCTTTAAAACCACAAAATAAAATCTTAATATTTTTCTGGAAAACTCTGGTGCTTACCTTTAAGTTTAAGTTATGATACCAAATATTCAATTCCTACATATTTATAGGTTTTCACATGAAAAAAATAAAAATAAAAATTTAAAGCAACTTAAGTTATAATTTAAATAACACGTGGCTTGTATTGAGAACCACTGCAATAAATCAATATTTATGAGGAATTTTATTAAGTGGAGTTACTTATTAAAACTTCCCAGCTAGCAAGCAAATGTTCGTACGATATCCGTGAACGTAGTCTGAAAGTCGAAAGTTCGGACCTGACGTTCAGCAAACGTCTTAACATTCACTCTGAACATTCGTTCCCAATTAATTTTCTTTTTTTTTTCTTTTTTTTTTTGCTGTCATTTCACTTGAATTAGTTTTTATATCTTTAAAACTTTTATGGCTGTTTATATATATTTTTTCTTCTTATACAAAGCGCATACTTCTGAATGTTGTTTGAACGTTCTTGAACGACTTTCGGACGTTTTCATAAATGCTGCTTTAAAAAACTTCCAAAACAAACGTAGGCATAACGAACTTCTCTTTATTTCTCCCCCTACGAAGGAAAAACCAGAAGAAAAAAAAAAAAAACGCAGTCCAGAAAAAAAAAAAAAAAAAAAAGGCACGGGCTAAAGGCCTTTTTTTTAATCCTGTGTTTTTTTTTGTTTTTTTTTTACCAAATAAGTAAAAAAGATGATCGTAAATACAGACATTAATAAACTAAAAAGGTTGAAACACAAGAATAAAACCACAACATAAGTCTTTGATGAGGCTTTTTTAGCAGTTTTACAGTCAGCATTAATGGGTCACTGCTGCCATCTAGCGGCTATATTGATGTACTACAAGAAATTGCAGCACTTTTGACTTGTTAAATTAGAATATGCATTCAGATCAGTCTTGTCAGATTGAAATATGCGTTCAATACTTTTATTTTCAGAATAGTATTCTCAACGTATCTGTATTTCTTATTGCACTAATGTAATGTTTTAATTTTATATGTCATGTTTTATTAGTTGCAAGTGGAAAATCACAATTAAGAGAATATTAGAAAACATTCATCTGTGTGTAATTAATAAATCTAATATCTTTCACCTAACAATAAAGCTCCTGTAATAAACTGTCCAAAGCGGGGCCACTTTGGCACTGATTGCAAATGACGTCAAACTACGAAACTTAGAACAAGATCAGTAAGCTGCGTTTTAGGGGGAACCACTGTCATCCGATCATCTGATTTAGATTAATATTAACGGTTTAATGTCCAACAATAGTTGTTTGCAAACCGTAAATAAACTCAAAATGAAGAACTGTTTTACATGAATGACACTGAGCTGAATAGTGACGGTGCAAGCTGCGCAAGACAGAGTTGCTCACCATGGCGTGACACCAATCGATTAACAGGCTTTCCCGAATTGATATTTAATTGGACAAATGAACGACAAAGTATTGATGAATCAATATTTTTACCAACTCCGATTGCAAGCGGGAACTTGGCAAGTATAGGCCCAGACAACTTAGTTTAACCTTTACTTCCCTAAGAACAATTTCTTAGCAACATTAGCCTGAAAGTTATTTCTATTGTTAAAGCAGCTGTCTTCAATTTAATTCAAAAATATTTTATCCCAAATGGAAATTGTTGTCTTAACTCATATCATCCAATTATTTTCAAAGAGTTGTTAGAGATTGTGATGGATATCCAGTAGCAGTCAGTCTCACAGCAACTCTGAAGAGGCCTCTCACTGAAGACTGTTGCTGTGTGACAGTCGCTGGACCTTTTCAACTCCTCTGGGATTTGATGTCATATTTCAGCAAATATTTGAGTTTTGGACACTTACCAGCTGCTCCCAGTTGTGAAAACGATACTTTGTTGCCATGGTTACACATCATGACTGTTCTAAAAAAAACAAAAAAGAAAGAAAGTCAAAGAAAAAAAATCCTTACAGCTGCCTCTAAAACTAGAGGAATTAATTTTCCATACATGAAAAGATTTGAAAAAAAGGTTCAGAGACTTTTATTTTGCAGAGCTCTTTATTACAACGGAGCAGCTCCTGAGCAAAGTCACAAAGTTTTAAATAAATATGATTCAAGTTACACACATCCCTTAAAACTTTCACAATCTCTGAAATGGACGGTCGTTCCTACTGTAAGAAAAAGAAAGCTATGAAGAAACTGCTTGATTTAAAAAAAAAATAGTCAATACAATAATAACGTTAATTTGATTTCAATTTAGACAAACATAAAACGCAGGAATCTGAAATCCCATTCGAACAGTGAAATGGTCCACAAGGACGGAGGTCATGACAGAGGAACTCGATGGAGCTAAACCCATAAAGTTTGTTCAAAAGAAAAAAAAAACTGAAACTGGGGGAAAATAAAAACATTGAATCTGAAAAGCAGTTTTGAACATCTTTTTCAGTTTCACATTTTTTTGCTTAATTAATTTTTTTCTTCTTTTGAACAAAGTTTATGGCCCAAATTTAGCTCCTTAGAACTCTGACAAGGGTTTCTGTTTGGTTTTGGTTCTGAGGCCATGTTGGTGATCCGTTCTGGTTGCGGCGCGCTCATTCAGTCTTGGGCTTGTCTGCATTGTTTACATATTTCTGGTAAACCACGCCCAGTGTGGTGAACAGGTTTCCTATGAAGAGCACCAGGTAGGAGCAGCCGCACATCAACACCTGGATGGCAAAATAAAATTAAGGCATGGAAAATTCAGACTGGAGGTCATTTTATTTCGACACACTGTAACATATTTAGCCGCACTAAAACCAAACTCTATGTAAATGTATGTGATTTGGGTTTTGTGTGGCAGAACCACCAGATTTGTAAAGTGGAATGAAAATGTAATTGGTTTTCAGCTATTTTTAAGCATAAAAATCTGACTAGTGTGACATACATTTATATTCATTTCTCCTGAGTCAATAACTTATGTTTGTCCAATGTTTGTCCAAGTGTGGACCACCAGAGGGTGCTGTGGGAGCCTCAGGAAGTTGTAGGGAAGATGAGAAAAATTTCAAAAGTAAAACAAATTGAATTCCATATTTTTTTAATCTTAAATGTATCTGTTATTCAATCATGTTTTGTAAAATAAAATCTAAGCTAAAATAATTTATCTAAATGTTATTTCTAAAGCTCATTTTCTGATTGGCTGCCTGTCAAATTCAATAAGCTGTTTAGCTCATCAAACTAGCATAGCAATCAAGAAATGGAAAAGTTTCTGACAAGGAAAAGACCAAATGAACCATACAGCTGTCTGAAAAAATTAGTTGTGATGTCATCTGAGCAGAGCATCTTCTGCTTGTTCAATGTGGCCTCCTCATGTGGCATGTGACAAATGTGGAAAAGTTCAAGATATGTGAATACTTTGGATTTTTTACAATTGATGGGAAGAGAATGACGTTTTTTGGGAAACTAACCTGCCACTCTTTGCACTCTGGGAGCTGGAACATCTCGAAAAGCGTCATGCTGTTGTACAGTTGCCAAAACTGGAACCGAAAAAAAATCAAGCTCAACAAGACAACTCAGAAAAAAAAAAAATTATGAATTTGATTTATTGAATGATGTCACTTTTAAAACAGAGGCTACATACTTGACCGAAGAACAAGAAAGGAAGCAGGAAGGTCAGGCCTCTCCACATCCAGGACTGGAAGCCCTCTGAACACCCAGAGAGGACAGTTAAACTGAGCTGACATCAAACAGGCTTCCTGCTGCTACGAAGGCTGAGTTTAAACATTCTACAGCAGAGACCAGAAAACTGTTGTAACAGAGTAACAGAAACTTCTGCTCATAACATTCTCCTCATCCAATAATTGTTATTTTGCAATGATGTTGAGTAAATGGGGAGAAAGTCACAGATTAGAATATGTGGACCATTATGAATATAGATGTTATGATGTGCTAATAACTGATATTTACCAATATTATACATATGGTAAATTGTATTCGCAGATTAAGCTGTTCTGGGATTTTTTTTCTATAAAATGTGATTCCTAATTATTCACAGAAAATGCATAGATTATTTCATCAAGCATAAAGATAAATATGTTTTTAAAATGCAGCTTTAAAGCTGAAATCCAACTTCACACATTATTGGTTGATGTTTGCAAAGCAGCCAATCCAAAAGCACCATTAATTTTCCTAGGCTCTGACAGGCTGAAACTCCAAGAGATTCTGTGCTCTTTTGTTAGCACAGAAGCTAACAAGATGTATTAGTTTCTGTGACAGCGCTAAGATGGTTTCCACTATGGGTGCTGATTAAGTCTGGGACTTTAATGTGCTTATTTCAATTAATTAATACATGGATTTTTAACATGTTACATTTTTTATGCAATTACTCAGAAATTTTTGTTTGACAATAGTTATGTTCAAGTTGTGCTAAAAGGAGTTAGCCTATCAGCAAAGCTATTCAAGCCTAAAATAGCATCTCAATGCAAACATATAGCAGCATCCCCAAAGCTAATGTCAGCATCCATAGTCCACATTTCTGAAGAATCAATCAATCTCATGGCTGACTAAACTGAATAACAAATTAAAAACAAAAAATATCTTTATGGTTGAGTTTATTTATTCAATAATTTAGCAGTAAAACTGAACATTTTTGAATAGAAAATGTTGCTTATTTTGTCAATTGGTTTTGATTAAAATGTGATTAATTTTGATAAATTAATTATAGAACCTGCAATTAACTTGATTAGTTTTAATTGACTCCCACCATTCCATTAATATCAATGCATATAAAGGTGTATGCGGTGTTTTCACTTTGATAACAGGCTGTTTTTGTTTTCTCCAGAAACGGCAAGAAGTTGGAAATGAACAGTGGTCATTAATATCGACCCAGTTTTATTTATCGAATCGATACTGATTTGTTACAAGTAAATCGGCAATATATCTGCCACTTTAAATGCAGATATATCTCCCATCCCTACCTATTACAAATACATAGTTAAATAAATCCACTTTTTTTGTACGGGCAGTGCCAAATTACTATAAATAAATAACTTACTACATAATTATTTAAATGTGTGAATAATATTTTAAAACTGGAAATAAATACAGAAATAAATGAATTCTAATTAGTTAATATCTCAATTAAATGTATTTATTTAATTTAAAAAAAGACAGTTTATATAATGAAATAACTGTTTAATTGTGAAAAGATTATTTCACAATTTGGTAAACTATTTCCTGTTACTGTGCTGAAGCACATAATAAATTAATTTAAACTGTCAACTTCATTTATCAAAGCCTTCGGGCGGGATTACGGGAGACCCTGGTGTCTCATTGACTGCTTCGAACAGCAACTCAGGGCAACTTCTCTCCACATTTTTGTAGTGCCATGATATTGTTTAAAGTATAAACGTGTTGCCTTTACTCACCGACTGTGAGGTCCATGTTGTGTCTCTCCCCCAGCGCTCTGAGTCGGTACAAACAGCCACTCTGGTAGTAGTACTGCAGGGACTGAACAAAACCTGCAGAAAGGAAACAAAACATCACAATGGATCACTCTAACATGGTCACTAAGATGCCACCCACACCCATTTAATTATGAAAAAAAATATGCTTCTTACAATAACTTTACGACTTTCTGCTGAATATTCTAATATTCAATTTAAAAATATTGTAAATTCTTAGCCTTGTTTAAACTATTAAAATAAGATATTAAAAGATAAATAATCTAGATTTGGAAATGTCTTCCTTTAAACAAGCATTTGCATATTTACACTAGATTATTTTAATGATTCAATTATTCTACCGATTATTCTGATGATTTATCGCATAAAAAAAATTGGCACACTCTATAGATTTTTCATTCAATGTCTTTTTCCACAATATTATAAATAAATGTTCAACTGCTTTTTGAAATAATAAACATTTTATTGCCTAAAATACGACAACAGCATTTCTTTAGTGTACAGCTGATCATTCCTACTAAAGGATGCATCTGCAGCTAAAAACAATGCACTACTAATCTATTTATCTATATATATATATTTGGATTAATAATTAGCCAGCAATTCTTTTTTTTTTACAGAATTTGAATAGTTCTGGGTTGAACATATTTACAAAGAAGGTTTTTTCATCTGCAAGATGTAAATATTTTTTGTACAATTTTACTTAATATTTGCTCTGACTGTTGTTCTTTCAGCAACTGACCATTTTTAGAGTCTGTATACTCTAGTTAACAATTACTAAATTATATGATAATTATTCTAATAATCAATTAATAATTGGCTGAAACAAAAAAATATTTGTTTAGACCCATTGTTTAATGTGAAACTGGCAGAGACACACTTACTTTGATAGAGATTGTAGGATAGAAACTGATTTCTGAACATCTGGTACAGGGCCCCATCAGGCCTGCGAACAAAGGTCACACCAGGTGAGAGAGGTGATGAGGTTGAGCCGATCGATAAGTAATAATACGGTTCGTTACATTACGAACTGTGGAGGATGGGTCGGAGTGGAGATGAGGTCTTACCAAGTCAGCATGACTCCAGACAAGAAGGCTGACACGTAGTGATGGAAAACCCACCAACCTTTGATCCTGAAACAGCAAAAGATGCTCAGAGCTGGCAAAAAGTTTCCTCCCCTGAATACTTTTCACATTTTGTTGATTGCATCTAGAGCTAATCTTTTCAAAATCGCTCAAATTCATCCCAACACATGAATACGCTTTAATCCAAACCAAATGTGTCTAAACTTTGTGTCGAGCCAGAAGGATGTAAGGGTCAAAGAAAAAATGTTTTTTGTACCTACTCAACAATAAACTGAGCATGCAATGCATTAATTAAACAAATAAAGTCACCAGATTTATTGCTAGGAAGGGATGTCTAAATTATTCTAGATCCAAAACTTAAAGAGGGCTCAGCAAGTTTGCCTTACTGAAAGCAATCTTGCAAATTTTCTTTGTACCAGCTGGAAACAAAACATAGCACACAATTTGGTCATAATAATCTGCAGTGGAACTAGTACTTTTTCATCAGTATTAAAGAAATATTGACTTAAAACAAGCTCCTGTACCTTGCTGAACAGTTACTTATCAGTTAGTTTTATCTTATTCCAAATGTTCTAAGATTTTGTACTATACACTAGACCAAAAATTCTTGGTAAAATTGTGTGTTTTTGTTGTACAGCTGACTGTGTTCACTGATTAGGTGAATAATTTCTCATTTAATTTGAAAAAAAAAAAAAAAAACTTTCATAAAATAAATCCATTTTCCACTGAGTAGGTATTTCTGCACTATTTAGGCACATTTTACTGACAAAAAAGTAAAACCACCTCTTACTTACAATAAAAGAGGGGTTACTTATAAGTATAAGTACTTACGAGTATAAGTACTTATACTTTTTTTGGCTCTACCAGAGCTCCATACAACGTCTTTTTGATGAAGGTTCCTGGCCGCTGACATCTGTCCCACAGTCCTGTTATGCACTATGATATAACATGGAGAATTATTAATAATTTTGCTGTATTGGAATTTTCAATTGAAACTGGGTTTTTGAGCATTGCGAAATGTACAAACAGTACAAGTACATTTTAAGTACTAGCTACCAATTTATCTAGTTTCAGGCATTTATTTTAAATATACAAACAGAAAATATAAGAAAATCTTTAGGTTTAATCCCAACGCTGGATGTTCTTTAGACTTTTAGGTCCCTCACTGGGCCTCTAACCCAACATAGGATGAAACTAGGTACAGACCTTGAGCCGTTACTGATGAGGATGCTCTCCCGGATGGTGAGTGTGCAGTAATACCACACCAGCAGGAAGTTGAACAGAGCGTCCAGGACTCTGAAACAATGAGGGATGCGTTACATCATCACAAAAAAACAACAACAAAAAACAAATACACACTGCATCTCCTGCTGCTTTACACATTTAAAATCCACTAACTGAGTCAAATCTAAACCATTCCTACCTGTAGCTGAGCAAAAAGCGACATGTGAAGGAGAACATGAACAGGATGAAGGTCACGACCAGCTTGAACTTCTCATACTCGCCTTTATATGCAAACCTTTATATGGGTGGGGAGAAACAGAAGGAGAGTTTTGGTGAAGTGGCTCTGAAGCGTCTGCAGTGAAAATATGCAACTTACTTTTCCTGTTTGTTCAGGAGTGTTACATTAATGTTTCCCAAAACCAGCGTGAGGTACAGCCTGAACAGGGAAGACGCAGAAATCAGTCAGTCGAGATATGCAGTGTTCTACACGTTACACAAGAGGTGGGTATTTATCGCATAGTCTATCATTTATTGTGATAAATTTCTAATCACAATAAGATTTTTGATTTATTGCTGTCACAATCAATTGAAATTAATGGTATCATTCTTACTATTTTTCCCCACTGTGTATTCTGTGTAAAGGTGTATCAATAAATACAAACAAATTTGAACCAGGGTTATAATAGTTTTGGGTTGTTCGTTCTGGTTTAGTTTTATTTCATACTGACATTTTGTTTGTCTAATTCAGTT
Source organism: Poecilia formosa (assembly GCF_000485575.1). Taxonomy (NCBI): domain Eukaryota; kingdom Metazoa; phylum Chordata; class Actinopteri; order Cyprinodontiformes; family Poeciliidae; genus Poecilia; species Poecilia formosa. The sequence continues at coordinate 1,462,709 of NW_006800082.1, forward strand.
AGTTTAAATTACTTTCTAGAGTGCATTGGCTAGTTTTTATTTGTTTATTCGTCAGTTTTTTTTGTGCCTGGTGTCCTAAAGAAACATATTAAAAAGTGCTGTGCTTTTCAGTCACAGCTATAAAGTTATCTAAAAAAGTAATAAAGTTTTTATTTTCACAATAGTCCCACAAGGTATCATGATAAAACTCCAGTCCTACTTTAAGCCATGCAATGTCTTTCTACCCATTCTTCTTTGGCAGAAATGCTTCCATTTCAAAGAAAGCATGCGCTTTGTCTTTGATGGACTCTTCCATCGCAGAGACGAACTTCATCAGCTCTGGGCTCAGGTTGGAAGTCCGACGTTGTCCTTTGCAGCTGAT
>NW_006800082.1:1463127-1469305 GCF_000485575.1 Poecilia formosa
TATATATATCATCTGCTATTGAGTTAACCCCATTTCCTGTTGCCACTGACTTCTTCAACTGAAGACTGAGCTCTTTCAGTTTCTTCCTCTGCCGTGCTATGGCGCTGGAGCAGCTGCTCTGCAGTTTGGTCATTTCTTCAAGCTTCTGTTTATATAAACGATGGGTCTCCTGCAGGTGGAGTAGATTAACGAGGCATTCTTACTCATTTTTAAATAACGTCTCTACCGTTGTTGCACGTTCGTTTTTCTGCACTGATGTACTGTATTGTAAATAGTCTGTCTTTTTCAATGTTATATAGATATTTTTGGAAAAGTGATGATCTGACTCCACTGCACATCCCTCGGACTGCTAGTTTGATATTTTAATTATTGTCACTGTTATGGTTAATCTTGTTTTTTATATCTTACACTTTTTGTGTTAACATTTATATCTAATGCTGCCATTACACATGAATATTCCCCTTTGCAGAACAATAAAGGCTGTTTCTATTCTATTCTACAAAACAGTGGAGAATTATTAATAATTTTGCTGTAAACAAAAATATACATATTTTTGTTTTCTTTATTATTATTTAGAAATAAAAAAGAACAGAGCTGTAAAACAATTAAGTAATTTTTAATATAATGTATTAGCTTCCTAAAAAATGCCAAAAGTCTTTTTTTTTGGCAAACAGTGATTTTTGAATATAAGAATAAATAAAAAAATAAATAAATAAATAAATCACCACCAAAATATGCTCTGGCGGGAAAATGGCAAAAAATGACTAATCCTATTGTTTTAGGAAGATGATGATATAATGAAATCTACACAGCAGAATGGACACAAAGATGTGCTATATCGAAAAAAACTTTTTATATAGTCAATATTTTTTTATCATTTATTTCAGAAAGTGAAACTAGTATATTTTAAACATCCATTATTCATAATGAGTTGTTATTTTGATTAATTTGGCTCAAAGAGAAAAAAAACCCAAATTAAAAAAAAAATCAAAATATTTTATAAAATCAATGGAAAAAGATAGTTTTAAACACAAAATCTCAAGTTTCTGGAATTACAAGTTCATTTATATGGTCTCTTTTGCAAGAATTACTGCATAATGCCATGAAATAGGATTATTGTGAAATATATTACAGCTAATTCTGACCTTCTTAACATTTCAACAGATATGTAGTTGCAAGTAAAATAACACATTATCAAATCTGTCACATATGAACCGATCTGTTAAAAAAATGTATTTAAATGTTCCTGATAATTATCATTTAATCTTTATCTGCTAAAGGTGGATCCCACCCGCCAGTCTCCCCATCTACACCGTCTGTTAGCTTATCCGGGCAGCAAGCGTTTATTGTTTACTATGGCCGGATACAATAACTAAACAAACCTGAATATTATGGTAATCTTTCTCCAAATCCTCCCATTCCCGAAAACATTCGGATAAATTCGTTGGACTGAACAACATTTCTCCTCCGATGCTTGGAAATCTCTAGGAATTGTGAAATAATCGAACGCTCCTGTGCAACAGTTGTAACCGTCAAAGCAACATCCGTGAACGACACACGCTTCCAGCAGATGCCTTTCGCAATAAAAGCATCACGTTTAAGACGCTCGGGAAATGCAAAACTACTATGAACGTGCTTTGACAAATGCTGGTATCTGCTGCTACAACTGCTCCACTTTCATTTACTACTTTAAAACATTGTTCGCCTCTCCTTTCTGTAGGTGCATACACTTTTATTTTTTAGAACTACATCCGGTATGTCGGTAGCATTGTTCCTATAGTAATTTTAAGCAATTTTTATTTACTAGTTCGTCCAATCAGAACATACCTCGTGATTCCGTTATGTCTTCTCAGCCAATCAGAATCAGCGTATTATGACTCCACCTCACATTCACGCCGGAGGAACTATACGTTAGCTCGTCCGCCATATTGTGACTGGCAATATCCCTAAGTGACTTCTTTTAAAGCAGGGGTGTACAAATTATTTATTTGATCTTAAATTAATGTAAATTTAATAAATTGATCAATTATCAAACAATTAAAATGACATGCTTCTTGGTGAAAATAATTAACCATATATTAACTATATGTTTATTATTTAAATATAAAATATGTTTTTTAAAAATCTGATTTTTTTGGCCTTCAAGTGCTTTTTGCTTGACAATTTTGACCCAGGTGACACAAGGTTTGGGAGTCCCAGGTATCACAAACTTGGGATACCAGGTGCCCCAGGCATCACCCAGGAGACAAAAAGTACATCATAAAATTCACACTCTTCCACAAACATGGGTTTATTATGGACATTTTGTACATTGCCTATTTAAAATAAATGTCCAAGAATTTGTCAAACAAATTAACATACATGACAGATTGACTGCGACATGTATTATTGTTCATAAAAATGGAGGTTTTGACAAATCAGTGTCTTTCTTTCCAATGGTGAGAACCTCCCACTGACACAGCTGCTGTAGAAATCCTGTGTTGGGCCTCACGGTGGATTTACATTTAGTAATGTATGTCCAGGCTTCCTACAAATGGCAAATCAACAAAATAATGTTTTATTATTTTGTTGATTAAAATAATCAACAAAAGCAGTCTTGATTAAATTCAAGACTGCTTGAATTTTGCAGTCTTTCGGAACTCAAGACAAATGTCATCTTTAAAATAATTTGATGTTTGTCTTGAAAGTCCAAATAACATAGTTTCAAACACCACTAGTAAAATAAGTGCTCTCCACCAGAGGATAAATTATATTGTTTCGAGGGGTTGCCCTAGTTTTATTTATTCCTTTATTGAGTTTATTTGTTAAATGACATAAGAAAACGCTAATTCCACATGTTTTTAGTTATGTAGTTGTTAGCAGTCATACAATAATTGTTGACAAACTCAAGTTACCTAACTTGAAACAATATCACTTACACACTGAGAGATATGAATGGGATTGTATGTTGTGAGTTTAGTAGGCACCATTTCATCTCTACACCTCAAAGATGCTGTTTTACATTTTTTTCACCAGTAAAAAGAAAATCAACAATGATTGCAATTTTTACTTAGGTTGGGTAAAAATAACTTCTTTTTTACACATGTAAATACAAAATTGAAAACAGTCATTCCATTTATGGACTATAAAATCACTGGGACACACATTGTGACACTTAAAACTGGCAATATGTCTCAATGCCAAAAACTAAACAAAAACGTGTTTACAGTCATGCTCTGAATAACTTTTACATTAATTATTTTTAAGTTGAGTCAGTGGAGAATGGAGTACAGAGTGTAATCCATGGCGTGAAGATTCTAAGAAAATAATGGTTCCACATTATTGGTGGCTAATAATGCTGAACGTGGAATCTGATGTTGAGTTTCAAAAACCGCTTGATGAAAGAGCTATTTTGGTATTTTTAAGGAAATTTTACTTCAATTGATCATCTGTAGTTAATATGGAAATATCAGAATATGAGAAAACGGGCAAAAGTTTTCACTTTCTTGTGAATAATTTTGTCATTTTACTATTTCTAAAATGAAGAGCAAATCTAAAAATATTTTACTTCCTGTTGAGTCATTTTTGACCACAAAGCAAAAAAAAAAAGTACAGTTTTTCATAGTTTTTTTTTTCTTCATTAAAAACAATATTTCACATATGGTAAATTAAGTTGAAACCATTGGCTAAATTGTTACTTGGATATAAAATAATGCTTTTTTTTTCTTTTACTTTCATGATTTGTGTTCATACTGTTCTGTATAATTCATACTTGCCTCCAGTGTGTATCTGAAGTAGTGTATGAAGAATGCGAGTACCACAGCGCTGCAGCGGCTTATGCCCTCCCTGGAAACTATCAGGACACGAGATCCTTCATCAATGTGAGAACCTAAACAACAAAGAAGTTACCATTTGATTTTAAAAAATAATAATACATAATAGTTTGCTCTTTCTGTTTTTCTAGCAAATTTGCAACTTTTTAAAAAAATTTCAGGATTTTTGCCTAGAAAATGTCTGATTTTTTCTAGCAAATGTTCAACTTTTCCAACTGAAACTTTTCAAAATCTGAAATTTTTCTAGAAAATTTCAGATTTTTTTTTCTAGCTAAATTTTGACTTTTCAAACTCAGGAACTTCCAAAAATTTCTAGAAACACTACCTTTTAGATTAATCTAAAAGCCTTTGAGAAATTTTAGCATACATTTACTCCTTTTTCTGCAACGGCGCAAATGCACGAATTTAACTCTTTTCTGACTCATTTATGTTTAACATAATAATTAAAGATTACATGCTAATGTGTTAACATCCACGCCACATAAACAAAAACATGTCCAATACTCACTGATAAAATTGCATATTGTTTCGAAGTTTGAATATAAATCCGACTCCACCTCGTCAGCCAGCGGGATGTCAAGGATCTCCCGGGTTTCTTTTTCAGACCTGGAAGTTAACAATTACGTTTACAAAAAAAATAAAATAAAAGGAACTCATAAAGGATTTTGAATCGTTTGCGAGTTTGAACTGGTCTTACTGTGAAAAGTCACTCTGAGTGAAATGTGAGATGCTGACGATTGCACGGATTTTCAGGTTCCACAGGGAGCCCTGGCTTTGTTTCAGGTCTCCCATATACAGCAGTCCAGGTATAATCTCCAAAGGATAAAGCTTCAAGTTTTCAAGCTCCTGAGATGAATCCACACATATATTTGACTATGATGAACTGGACGCAGCTCAGATCTTATCGTTTCTCTTTGTAAAAGTTACAGAGAAATCTAAAGGTGGAGGGATGGTTTTATATGTTCTGCAGTGGATAGCATATTCTATAAATAAGATCATCACTCATTTTAGGCTTTTTCACATTTGATCATATTACAACAATGGGCTTCAATGTGTTTTATAAATATTTTATGTAGCAGATATCACAAAATTGTGGATAATATGGAGTGAAATGTTTAAATTAAATCAAATTAGGAAGAGTAAGTCTGAATGCATATACACCAGTGACGTGCGGTCAGGGTAGGCTGGTGAGGCAGAGCCTCACCATGTCATCATGGAAGAATAGTAATAAAATCATTTATATTGCTATTTTCACCGTGTGGTTTGTACTATAAAGTACCTATTTTTACTTAGCTTACCCAATTCTGATTATTTTTTCTTCAAAATCGCTGGATTTTCGCATTTTCCCATTCAAATGCTCAGAAGCGAAGCCGGTGAGGCAGCAGTGAGCTGAGCCTCACCTGGGATTGCGCAACCTCTCGCTAACTACACTGGCTGCCATTCTATGAGAGCAAGTTCGTCCTGTCTGTACGCCGGCAATAAAATGACTAAAAAACATTTAATATATGGACTGATTTTCCATAATTTAGCTTATGCCTATAATGTACAGTGTTTTTTTTGTCACCAAGTGTGTGTATCGTGTTTTGTGTGCGGAGGAGTACGGAGCCCTCCAGGGGACATGGGTTTTTTTTTTTTCTTTTGCGTTCCCTCGCAAAACGTTTGCGTTCCCTCGCAATACTTTTGCGTTTAGTCGTTTAGATTACTGGTGTGTTGGCTTTGTGTGTATTGGTCAATCCTCGCAAAGTTTGGAGCATGGTAATCTAAATGGAATAAATCGATAATTGTGACAGAACAAAGAAAATGTTTGGAGTTGATTGATACACGGACAGATGAGATTCCCAGAGTTAACCCAGTGCGGCCCTCTACCACCACTAGTTTGCCGTGTTTTATAATAATAAAACGTGTTTATTATTATTAACTCTTTGGTAATCTTCCCATTCATACTTGATGACAGTCACACACACATCGACACGCCCACCACAGCAGGTGTCAAAGACGCTGCTTCTGTCATATCAATAATTACTTATTTAATTCATATGGCTCTTGCAGAGCCTCAGTGAAAATGTGTTTATTATTATTAACTCTTTGGTGCAAAAGAAACTGGTTGAAAAATCGATTTATTTACTGCAAGTTTATGTCTGTTAAGGTTGAGATGGAACGGCACTGAAAGCAGTCATTTAAACCATTCAGACTACGAACACAATAGAGACACAATTAATACTGTCAGATGACTTACCCCGCGTTAATAACTCAGAAATAGTCCAAATAGTTTGGATGTATTTTTATTTCTTTCCTACTTACGGAAAGTTTCTGTTTATATCATAAGTTTGTTGTGCCTTTCTATACTAAAGAAAAAGATATAAAAC
>NW_006800082.1:1469444-1487213 GCF_000485575.1 Poecilia formosa
AAAAAAAATCCCCATGTCCCCTGGGGGGCTCCGTAGGCTCTGTAGAGGAACGATCAGAAACGGCAGAGAACAGACTCGAGGGGAGGCAGGCAGTTCTCTTCCCTCATCGCTGGGGGCGCTCATGATCCCAGATAATGTGACTCCACAACTGCAGAGTAAGACACTGTGAGCTAGCCATGGAGCTAGCTACACACTAAATAAATAAAGTACAGCGATTTGTTTTCTTCTCTCTTCCGACCTCAACATGAAAGACTACATTTCTACACTTAAACAGTTTTCTAAAGTGGATTTTCAATTGAAGCAGGAGATAATAAATAAAGGAAGAACAACACCAGAGCTGAAAGTTTTGCTTCGAGACAGTGATGATTCTTAAACGGAGTAGAAAAGACATGCCGAGGATAGACTTGGCTTTGGATGAATGGATATTTTTGTGCAGAATTAGCGGTGCATGGATTTCATTGATAAGTAAAGGTAAGACCGCAATAAGATGTTTTGTTTAGTTTTTTTTTAATGATATGTGCGTTTTGTGGGCTACAGTTTGTATGTCTAAATAATTCAGTAAAGTAGAAGCGGTAGCTAATCTACCACAGCAATTATTTATTAATAAAATATTAAGCCTAAAACGTTCTACAACAACATACTGAATATTCTGTTCTGTGTGCAAATTTCTTGAATGTTTTTTTGGTGTTAAATCCTAAAACATGAAGTGGCATTGTTGTCGGTTGCTATGGCAACGAGTCTGCGTTCAGTGTGGAGAATACCTCTTTCCCTTTGCTGTGGATCATAGTACGAAATTAATACCTACATTTCAAAGTTTCACTGAGTTAACGCGGCTATGGATGACATGGCGTTGTATGCCTGCGCGAAATTTCCGTACGTCCAATAACATGCATGGTGTCTATATAAGTCGTAAGTCAGTCCCTCACCAGCAATGAACCTCACCGCACGTCACTGATATACACTGAGACCTTTCTGGGTTGAATCTAAAACCACACATTATAGTCTATATACATATAGAAAGTATGGAGGATCAAAACTGACAAATTTAAAATAAAAGCAGGTATACATAAATCGTCCAATAAATAAATCAGTACACCTTATGCACCAATTAGTTTAAAAACTGAGAAGTTTATGTTTTTTGCCTTATGTTCTATAATTTACTTGACTTCATACTGTATTTTTTAAAATGTTAGTTTTTAAACTTATATATCTAAGCACATATTTTAAATTTTATTTCTTTTATTATTGTTTTGCATTCTCCCTTTAAAGTTAAATGTATATATGGATTTTAATTCTTTAACCTTTTCATCTTGTTTTTTCCTAGGTTTATTTATTACCATGTGTTCTTTTTACATTTTTCCGTTTCATCTGTTTGTTTTACCGTATGGATTTCTGTCTCATTTTGCAAATGAAGAACTTTGGACTGAACAAATACTGAGACTCCTCCTGAATGATTGATGTGTAAAAATAAAGCAGTCTGTCTTAGTGAGTTTTACCCAGATGTTGTAAAGAGTCTTCTCAGTCCTTAAAAATGGGTAAATAGCTGAGAACAGCCTGTAGCCTCCTGCTAGTATTCGAATTGGACGGTAGTAGGATTTTCCCAGCTCCTGGGCACAATCAATGGCCCTACCTAAAATCATAGTGAGGATGATTAACATCTGCTGCTGTGTGGGAAGAAGTTATACCGATACATGGCTACTGATGCTCCAGTATTACTTGTTTCTTCTTCTAAAGAGCTTGTGGTGGCGTCATAGATCACAACATTCTGCATGGTGTCGAGCTGCACTGCATCTGGCAGGTAGAACGTACCATCTCCAGCCTGCAGTTTATCATCATATGAAGTGAAAGGCAAAATCAGTCATGCACAAAACTCTTCATATTGAACAATCATATCTTCAGTTTAAAGCTGCCAGTGTATAACTTCTATATAAGAATTTTTCCATATTTTCAAGAAAAAACCCCCGCTGAAATTACTGCATTTCAAAAGTAAAATATTTTTAACTTTTCAAACTCAGAATTTATTTATTTTTTTTATTTTATTTTATTTTTTTCAAGAAAATTTGTTTTTTTTTGGCAGGAATTTTCTCTACAGAGGCTTTAATACACTGTCATATTTTCGAACAATGTAGCTGAGGTCATTTTTAAAAGGTTGTTTTTTTTTCTGATGTAATTTTCAATAGGATCCAAATATACTACTGCAGAAAGTGTACAAAACATGAAAACCAAAATAGTGTTTCTCTAATTTAAAAATATAAACAAAATATGTTTGTTTTTTCTTTTTTGCTGTAAAATAAATTTTTGAAGACAGACAGCCAGAAACATGATGTCATACCATTTTCACATGTTTGGCTGTAATAATATGACTTGTCAAGAAGTCGTGGGTTTCCTGGGCATCTAGAAAAGAAACATAAAAGTTTCAATGAAGCAATGGGAACAAATGAATAAAACCATCAGAAACCCAGGCAACTGCAGCTGAAATCTCACCAATCAGACAGAGGTAGTTGATCTCGGCCAGCCTCGGCACTTTCCGGGTCTGGTTGAGGAGGTTGTAGAGCTCCACAGGTTCACACAGGATGAGCTCCGCCATGCTGGGAAAGACGGACCAGGAACCAATCAGAACAAAGAGCAGCTGGATGTGGTTATAGTCCAGAGAAACAACAACATCAACAAGCGAGCATGCTGTCTTCACTGGGGAACTTTTTTCTGTTTGACTACTTTCTGTTGCTAAGCAACACAGAATTCCCTCTCACTGGTTGCTGGTGATGATGCAACCTTGAAGTCTCGAATTCATATAAATTCTTTTTGTCGACTTTTATCAAATTTTAGTTTAGAAAAAATAACTTTATTCAGATTACTGATTACTCCTTGAAAAAGTAACTTAGTTAGATTACTGACTACTTGATTTGGAAAGTAACTAAGTTACATTAAAAGTAACTTTTTTAGTTACGTTCAGCAGGTGCTAACAGTGCTCCGCCTCCTGTGAAAATTATATTGAGCCTTGCCAATTGCCAACTTAATTGTAAGTTATTTTAAAATGGTAACATCAACAATGTTACCATTATAAATATAGATAAAAATACTAAAAAGAACACTGTTTACAAAATGCAGTAAGAACAGTTTAGTGAGAGCCAGCTAGACCCGATCAACGTCTGACTGCAAAACAACAAACGGCTGACTCTAATGACTTGTTTTTCTTAAACCTCAGAATGGTCAACTTTCTTTTTTTCCTATCTCCATTTGTCAGTCATACAAATCAACCAGTCATCACAGGCCAACTGCAAAAAAAGAGTGGCAGGTCACTTACGTCACTTACTCATATATTCATGTTTGTCTTCACGAACAGACCTGCTTTTTTTCGGGCAGCATGGATATTCGGACTTATTTAAAAACTAATAATCGGAGGATAAAAGGTAACTAACGAAAATATATATAGGCTGTTACCAAGCAACCCAAGCCAAGCCTATATCAAATTAAACTTTTAAAAAACATTTTATTGTTTATTTTAACAATGTTGGACAGAGCTAATTTTTTTGTCTAACTCTTTAGTGTTTTAGCTAAGTCAATTTTTCCAGATAAACTTTAAAACTCTTTGTAAACCTTCATTTTAATAATATTCAACATATGAGTTGACGTTTTGGTTACTGACTTTTAAGAATTCTTAGCTGATTATAGTCATGCTCTTATTTTGAAGGAGGTGAAGTTTTGTTTCCTCTGATCATGATCAGATTTGACAAAATATATTTATTACTGTGTAAATGGTAAAACAAAACAATAACAAACAAATGAGGCATACAGAAGAATACTCCACTTACATGAATGTACTGTGTTGTAACACTTGTTGAGACATGGTTGAATTTAGTGCTTTAGCTTTAACTCTTTAGCTTCTATGTTGATATAGGGCCTTAGTGCCAGTAGAACTAATGTCAACAAAAACCTAGCATTTTGGCAGGGGTCTGTACACTTAATAAATATAATGTAGCCGTAATGTAACTCCCTGTCCGTCAGTATCAAAACAACTAATCCTCTCTCTTTTTTTTAATCAGCTAGCATTTGAAGCTCGCGCTGTGAAAGTAGTTTGATTCTGATCATAACGGAGTTTGCATGAATTAAACGCAGTTTTGTTTTATTATAACAAGACTGACTGAACCCTGACGCTTACACACACACTTTTGTTCTGCTTATACAGTGGCGTTTGGAGAACAACACGTACTCAGTTCCAGGCTGGCCTGAATGAGTGACTGTGTCCCCCGTCCTGCCCAGAGCCATAAATCATGCTGACAGTCTGTGAGAAAAACAAAGCTTTTTCCTCAAGATGCAGACAGAGAAGGACGCTCCTTCCAAAGGAAAAAAGATCTACCACATTTTTTCACTCGTATTTTTTGGCTGCTTAAACTCAGGTAAGAAACGCCGTCAGGATAAAATACTTGGAAATTTGCAGCACAACTGAACTACTAAGCCAGTCAGCATAACAAATTTGACCGGATGATAAATTGTTCCAGATGTTTTTTGCGATAAATGACAATGTTGTTGTTTTGAGACCATTTTCAAGTAACATAATAGTAACGGCATAATAATGCAAGAACACATTCTCAAGGATCAATAAACGTTAAATTTTAATGAACATTTAACACTGGAACAGGAAGACATTTTAAATATCCAAAATAAATAAACAATACAACAGAAACAACAAATAAAATTAATTATGAGGTCTCTGAGCTGTCGTTCAAAACAAGGTATAATTGAGACCAAAACTCAAGACTGAAGTCTTTTATCTTTTATTGGTCAAAAGAGAGACAAGAAAAAAAACTGTTAAGTCATATAATGGAAATTATTGAGTTTGTTTTAATTTGTCATGCAATTATTTACTACTTATTGTGTCAGAACCATAATACGTTGAAAAAGCAATGATTAAATATTAAATGCATGTTTATGTTGCTCATTTTTATTCTGTTGCATGAGAGCATATTTACTTTCACAGCCTTACCTTAAGCAGCGACTACAGGAAGAGTTTTATGATGCAGGGAGAACAGATTACAAATTTAAAATCTTTTAAATTTTTAAATTTATAAAATGCTTAGGACATGATAAAAATAGCAACAGATGTCCAGTTTTTTCTCCACCACACCCTGTTGAGTTATTTTACCTCGTCACAATGTCAGCATTTGTTGAGATGCTGGATTGTATCCGACTGCTTGTTTTGTTCTCCACAGTCCGTATCAGAAGTGGCAGTGTCAGATTTTTTCAGCTGTGTTTACGTGTTATTATGTTATTGTGGGTCACTAAGCTGCTCTGTTTCTGCAGCACTAGCCTGGTGTCTGGATTGCCCTTTTCATGGACTGCCAAAAGGGAAATCTGAACACACAATGCCAACTTTTGTTGCTCCATGTGGCCCCATCCCATAGTGTAACAGCTGTTACCATAGCAATGAGGCTCCAGAGTGACACAGCTGTATTATTCTGTACAGTTGTTGGATAAATCCTACCTGCTTTTCCGTGTTTTAGATTTTGAAAACCCTTACAGATGTGTTGTGTTTTGAATAATAGTGCATTAATTTGGATTTAATAGAAATCACGTGCCAACCAAGGCATTGTTGGTACAGAAGCATTTAACTGCTAAAACTAAAATAAATATGGAAGTGATAATTCCTCTTTTTAGCAAAAATTAAAACCGATTATAACTATACCTGTTGCAATAAGCAATAAATCAATGACAAATTAAAACAAGCTCAATGATTTCCATTTGCATGATTTATTATTTTTCTCTTTCTACCAAAAACTGGATGACAAGTGTTAAATGTTCATTAGAATTTAAAGTTGATTGATCTTTGAGATTGTGTTCTTGCATTATTATGTCATTCCCATTACATTACTTGAAAATTGTCTCCAAAATAACGATAATATCGTTTATTGCAATAACTTTTGGAATAATTTGCTGTCCAGCAAAATTTGAGACATATCCCGTTTATAACAACTGTATATCATTTAGAAGCGATTTGTTCTAATTTGAATTTTAAAACATCATCCACTATACTGTTTCTAATGTCCAGTGAAACTCTCCATGCTGTTCTGCAGGTGAGGTGGGAGCCGTCAACATGACCATCCCTAACGCTCTGATCAGAGGAGCGGTCGGGGGAGAGGCCCTCCTGTCGGTCCGCTACAGCAGCTTCAGCCTCGACCTGCCGGTTATCAAGTGGCAGCTCCAGAGGGAGAAGGCGGTCACCGTGGTCCAGTCCATCGGAACTGACATCATTGGGACCTTGAGGCCTGAGTATCAAGACCGGATTCTGGTGTTTGAGAACGGGACTCTGCTTCTCCACAACCTCAGACTGTCTGATGACGGGACTTACGACGTGGAGATCTCCATCACAGACGACATTTTTACTGGAGAGGGAAGCATCACACTCACTGTGGATGGTAGGGTCAGAAACAGCTCGGTGTAGCTGCTGATCACTTATTCAAGGTTCTAACTTTGGAGCTTAATTCAGGCCATAAAATCTGCTCAATAGAAAAATAAATAAATAAAACTGAAAAACAAAATTATTTGAAGCTAAGAAATATTTTGAAACTGTGAAAAAGAAACTGGAATCTGAAAAGTATTTTTGAAAAATTTTTTAGTATCAAAGCTTCTTTTCAGTTGTGATAGAGTGTCTTCAGAGGCTTCTTAATATTCTCCGTAATACAGACTGCTACAAGAGATATTTCCTGCCAACAGCCATCACTATCCACAATAACTCTGAAGAATCTGAATTAATATTAGTTACAATTAATATTAGTTGCTGAATTAATGTTGGCTGATTTCCCTTTGAGATCAATAAAATAGTTTTGAATGGAACTGAATTTTTTTTTTTTTTTTTTCAATTTCAAAACTCTGGACTCTGGGCATAAGACTGATGTATTTTCTTCTAAGTATTCTTCAAACATGACACTGAGGATTAATTAAATTTTTCAATCTTTCTGAGTTCCCAAACTCAATGCATTGAAACAAAATCTTCAGTTTCTAAAGTTTTTATCCCAACTGGAGATGTTTAAATGTTCTGAATGTCATGGAGGTATTCTGTTTTTGGCTCTGGTCTTACTGTAGGTGGGATAAGCTATGCTGGGAATCCTGGGAGTTCACTGACCTCCATTAATGAGATGTTTGTTTCATAAGAGACAGAAGAAGCTGCTTGAGACGCATTATTCAATGAGAAAGTTATCTGTTAGTATCTAAACCTACATTTATTACCTAAAGGCAACCACAGCAGTGGGAGCATAAACTTTAATATGTCTTATTGATATTTTTAAGATAAAGTAATGCATTCATCTAAATTGGAAGGATTGTGCAGCACATTAAAAATGTATTCACCCCTGTGATGTTTTACAATTTTTTCCTTTTGTAAATCTATCATAAGCAGCAAAATTTTTTTTTTTTTTGACAAAGCAACTTAATTTGAACACTTTATATCAGAAGTAAAACTGATTTCTATGAAAAAAAGACAAATAAGTACAAATATATATCATAAAATAAGTGACTGCATAAATATCCATCCACTTTAAAGTGATTAACCTAATTCAACAGCTTGTATCCAGAGTTTCCATTAACTGTATAAATGCATACATTTTAATTATGAAAATAAATTTGCTTAATGAAAACGTTTGTTTTTCGATAAAGTTTTGTGTCAAAATTAGTTTTTCACAAAACTGCAATGGAAATGCTTTTTCCACATCACACGAGTCACATAGTGAACAACCGGATGTTACTACTGGTGGAAAAGACAAAGAAGAAAACAGGAAGTAGTTGGAGGTTGATGGCACTGCGTGTTTTTTAATGACTTACAAATTCATCCCATGGTAATTTAATACAGTTTCTTAATTAATAGAAACACCATTAATTGCGAAATTGTGTTTTTTTGACAATAGCAGAATATTGACAAAGTTTTGTGCTTACATTTCCGTACATGTTTATATTAATGAGCGTTGGTGTTTGCTCTCACCCTCACCCAGAGCCCATATCCAGGCCGTACATCCACATGGAGGCCTCATCCGTCCTGGAGCTCAGCGAAAACTTTGTCCTTAACTGTTCTCATGAAAACGGGACCAGAACCACTTACAAATGGTTTAAAGGTGGGAAACCCCTGGCCAATGAAACACGGTTCATGTTGTCACCTGATCAGAAGTGCCTGACCATCAGCCGAGTGTTGATGACTGATGAGGATATCTACAGCTGCACCGTAGAGAACCCACTGGGCAACATGACCAGCCTGCCAATCAGACTGGCCGTGTACAGTAAGTAATAACATAAGTTTGTCAGTTAAGCCTGTATGCTAGACATGCTGACATGGCCAGTATTATTTTTTTACAGGGACACAAATAGTTCAAGTGAAAAACCCAGAAACATTTCACAGAGTAAACTCCTCCAAATTTACTTTGTGAAATCACAATTATTAGGTAAGGGAGTATTTTGCCAAAAATGAGATTTAATTGACTCAGAAAAGTCAATTAAATTAGAGGGATGCTCGGATGGCGTATTAGGGCTATTGGAGACAGAAAGAAAGGAAGAGTAAATTTCCCCCACATTTTGAGATTATTCTTAGAAATTTTCTTGAATTTATTTTTTAAATGTCTGAGCTCAAAATGTCCAAAAATGTTCTTCAGTAAAGACAGAAATTTTGAGATAAATCTCTGCAATTTTCTAGAAAAATTTGGAAATTTCTGAGCTCCAAAAGTCAAAAACTGGCAAGAATAAACTCAGAAAGTTTGAGATCAATCTCAGAAATATTCTAGAAAAAATTTTGTGGAAATTTCTGAGGTTGAAAAGCTGAAAATTCTTTGGTTTCTTCTCCCAAATTTTTGACTTTTGGAGCTCAGAAGTTTCCTTGTCTTTCTGGAAAATTTCAGACATTAATCTCAAAATTTCTGAATTTTTCTCACAAATTTGCACCTCCTTTTTTTCCCTAGAAAAAAAGGAGATAGGAAGAGGGTTGCAACGTGGATCATTGATGCCAGAACCATTAAAATCTTGTTAGCAAACATGGTCCCAAGAAACCAACATGAGAGAAAGATGGGCTGAAAGCTTTCTGGTTGTTCAATAAAAAAAAAAATCCTTAGAACTACAACTTGCACACATTCTGAGGGAAAATCACTGGAAGTGTGAATCAAATATCTTCAAACCAGAATCAGAGCACCAAAGCTTTGATAAGCTTTTGGTGCCCTCTGCTGGAGAGGTTAGCATAGAAATGTCCCCCTTTTTTGGGATTACACATCACAGACAGAGCATGTGTCGTAACAAAAGCAGCTTTACTGTCAGATTTCGGGTTAGATGTTAAAATGGTAATTAAAATAAACAAGCCTCACTTATGTAAACATTTATTCATTAGCTCTTGTTTCTCACCAGGGAGAAGCTCCGTGTACATCATGCTTTCCACTGGAGGAATCTTCATCCTCATCACGCTGGTAACAGTGTGTGCATGCTGGACTCCTTCTAAAAAGTAAACTGCGATACTGTTAATTAACCATTATGGAGCTAAATTGGGGTCATAAAGTTTGTTAAAAAGGAAAAAAAAAATACTTTTTTCAGTTTCTTCTTTTTTTTATTTTGAATAAACTTTATGACCCCAATTTACCTCCGTAGTCCATCAACCGTACAAATGCAAATGTACATCCACTGCATATTTACCAATGTTTTTTTGTTTGTTTTTTAATCTCAGGTCAAGACAGGAAACTAGAAAGTCCAGGATTTATGGTAATTCTCATCATAAACAGCTTAAACAGAAAGGTAAAAATAAAATTTCTGGAGAGTTCAGCTAAAATTGACGTCTCTGTAGTAACATGTTTTCCTTTACAGATGATGTGCTTCCCAAAATGAGGGAACATAATGGGATAAAAGCAGTAACTTCCCTTTATGTCCTCCAACAAAAGGTATGACTCTTCTCAGCACTCTGCTTATTTACAGTTTTTGGCTTCAACTTAACTCACTCACTCTTTGGTTACCTAGCAACAAATAGCTAATTTCCGCTGCTGCAATTTAAGGTTTTGCCATCGTTCCTCATAACTGCTTAAAAATAGAAAATGGCATGAAGTGAAAATTGTGGATAAAACACAAAAGACCACACCACCAGTTTAGAAATATTTCAGATATTTAAAACAAAAAAGCTTATCTATCTATCTTGACTGATAACTTGTGGTCAGTCAAGTTATCATCAAGTTATGATACATTTTTCAGCCATATTGTCCCTGAACTATAGTATTCTTCACTAAAAGCAGAATATTTAAAACCTGCTTTAGATTTGTGAAACCTTTATTTGATTTGTGAAAGTTTAATGAAGGACGATGCTAATGTGTTCCCAAATCAGTGTTAGTCACCAGCTGACACAATTTTTGTATTTTTGTTAACTCAATTGTGAAATTACGCTTTCTTTCATATCTGAGAGTGTTTTAAAAATCCAGATGTTTTTTAAAGTACTGCAGATAAACCACTAAGCTCTTGTTTTGTAGGAACCCTCCGTCGACGACTTGTCCAGCAACAGCATTGGGTCTCCTTCTGAACTGGACAGCCCTCCATCCTACACAACTTTCCCCAACTACACAAACTCCCTGGTGCGGTCAGGTGGAACTCCAGCCAGCTCCTTCCCAAAGTGTGTCTGAAACTTCATAAACTTGTTCATCATACAAAATGAAGCAGCAGGTCATTTGGTGCCTGCCTTTGTGCAAAACTTTAACTTTGAGTCTTTGTGAACTCAAATAAAAACTGTAAGCATTTTTTTTAAAGATCTGTTACCCAGCATCTTGCAAAAGTATTTGCACTCATGAAGACTTTTTTACATTTTGCAGTGTCGCAGTTAAAAACATTAGGGTGTGTTATTGGGATTTTATGTAACAGACCAACACAAAGACCAGTGGTGTCCAAACTTTTTGCAGAGACGGCCAAAGCCCGCAAATTTCAATAAATTTATTGTTATGTCTTTAGATTTACCTGCTCAATAATAAACAAAATGTTTATGAAATCTGTACATCATTAAAGATAAAGAACAGAAATGGTTTAGGACTGTTGTGCTACTAAAAGAAATAGAGATGATTTCCACATTTTTTGGGGGACATCAGTTGTTTTCTATTTTGTTGGTCAAATTTTGAACATTCTTGACTTGTAGTCTGGGGACAAACAAAATAATATGGCCATACTTTGGGCAGTCCTGTAGTAGGCGAATTAAAGCTGCAGGTCATCTGGGGTACGTCTCTAACAACTTTTAGTATATTAAGAAATTGCATATTTTTTGCATTCTTTTTCAAACAATAGTCCCAAGTTCTGTCAAATATGATGGGAAGCAACAGTGAACATCAACTTACAAGTTTTGCCATGGATTTGGGCTTTGATTAGGCCGCTTAACGCATAAATATGCTCTGATCTAAATTATATCTCAAGTTTTCCTCAGCTTCGAACAGGTTTTCTTCCAGGATTTTCTTGTATTTAGTTACATTTCCCATCAATTCAGACCAGTTTTCCTGTCCCACCAAAAAATAAATAAATAAATGTCCCCACAGCATGATGCTGCCACCACTGTGTGTCATCATGGGTTAAGGGTGATGCATGTAGTGTTAGTCGTGCAGTACACGCATCATGAAGGTTCCTACTTGCATCATGTAGTACATGCATCATGTAGTACTACATGGATCATGTAGTACATGCATCATGTAGTACTACATGCACTACATGCATTTGGTCCTACTTTCAACATGTTTTTATATGTTGAAAGTAGGACCAAAGTTGCAGGCAGGAACTTTTGGTAACCATAATGAAAGTCTAATCATTAAAACAGAAAACCTATAGAACTTGCACAAGAAAAACAGGCAGATTAACCAATTAATAATAAAATAATAATAAACTTTATTTATATAGCACCTTCCAACAGCTCCTTGCATTGACTAAAGTGCTGTACAAAGTAAAACAAATAAATGCTCAACAAAATTAAATCAGTGTGAATCAAAAATACAACCAGAATAAAAGAAGGTAAAAATAATATAGAAACGTACAGCCACTGAGGCTATATACAGAGGAAATGTTGAAATGGTGAATAATTAACACAAACTAAAAACAAAGGGGGGGCATATTAACACTGAACTAGAGGATAAACCGAAATACATAGAACAGAACACAAGAAGATAATAAATGAATATACATGGCACAGAGTTTGACCCAAAATGGAAAAATCTAAATAAATATAATATACTTGGCATATTATCACAACTTGTTCAAACATTTTCCATGTTGAAGCTCATATGACGAACTTATGTTTAAATGTCAAGAGACCCATAGAGTTAATTTTGGTCAACATGGCATAAGCAACTCAAAATGTGGGAAAAAGCAGACAATTGTGCACATTCACTTGCATGACGTACAAACATACTGGCAACTGAGAAGTTGCTGGGAAACTGGGAGATGTTGAAGGCTTGATTTGGAACCTAACTCTACTTTTAAACTTTGGTCTAAATGATGCTGTTTTTATCCCTTATGTTCTCTAAAAAAATCCTCTGAGTCCAGAAACATAACAGCTCCATATGTTTACTTATAAGGTGCCTTTAATTGGTTGCTCATGTTTTGTTTTGTTTTTTTATTATTTGCCTTTCATGTATGTCCAAATTACGCACTACTTTGTGTTTCTCTATCACATAAAATGCACAAAAATAGGTTGAAGTTAGTGGTCATAATGTGAAAAAGTTTAAATTGTATGAATACGTCTACGTTTATGGCTCATCTATGATTGTATCCTTCAGGTTTTCATTATTACTAGTTCCTGGAAAACTGCAGTAAAAAGCTCAGACAACAGGAACACTGACTCTAAAATTACACATTTCAGCAGATTTCAGAATTACATTTGACAAGTTCTAACATTCCTATCATCCATCTCCATAAAGGTGCAGGGTGGTCAGTAAGATAAAAACATGTATTATTTACACTTCTCTAGCATGTGTGACATATCATGTTGTGTATGAGGAAATTCAAAACTTTGTAGTGTCTTTTGTGTTAATAAAAATTTAGAAATATGTGAAGCAATGTATGGTTGTGAAAAAGTTAGGACACCACACAAAAGGATAGAGATCAGGGCTTTGACTAGGTCAAAGTTTTGACCTAGTCTAGGTCAAGGTCTAAGTTGGAGTGAATCTTATCGTGTCCTGATTTCTTCCCAGACAGAAACGGATTATTATTTTTTTTACTACATTTTATAGAACAAATTAAATGGTATTCTATTCACTTTATTTATATTGCTTTAATTTCCCAATACTGTTAAAATTTATATTAAATATTCATATGTTTTCACATGACTGCAATTTGAATTTTAAAGATAGTTAATTAAACTGAATTTAAGAGAATTGTATTTTTGCATTATATTATGTATTATTATTTGTCTTTTTATGAACTGAATCTCTTTTAAATATACTTCAGCTTTTTTCTGATTTCTTTTATTTATTTTTTAAAAGTGAATCAAATGTACTAATCAGCCTTTTTGTGTGCTTTTGTTTTGTTTTCTATCCCCCCATTCCTTAACAATACACATGTATATACTGCTATGCACAAGGTTTTTTCTATCTTTCTCTCCCACACTGTTCTAAATTGGTATATCCCTTGTTCATATAAATGAGAACAGAAAAAAACAGCAAATGATCAGAGGATATTTCTGTCTTTTAAGTTATAACTCTGTATTGCTCTGAAAAAAATAATAAAAAAGTAAAGCAAATCATCAAGCTGTTGGAAGTGATAAGACTGGAAAACAGAGTGGAGCATTTCTTAGGTATGTTTCTTGTAATATAGATCATTGAAAAGGTAATTATTGAACTATATTTTTATTCTTGATATTTCTCAACATTTTTATGATTTACAGAAAAGCCACTGAAGTCTCACAATTACCCTTTCATGATGAGCATCAACAGATGAAGAGGATAAAATATTACTGGGAAAAAAGCAGACAGCTTTAAGATCTGAAGGTGGAAGTAAAATAATCTCTCCTCTCTATTTTCAAATAACACAACCTGTTTGGGTTTATGAAAGAATTTTAATTTCTAATTGCAATTATTAATGAAATTGACAAAAAAAAAATAAAAAATAAAAATTGAGGATTTGGAGCCATATACAAAATTTTTTACAGAATTGGTCTAGAAATATTTACTGGCATTTAAAATAAGGCATCAGTTGTTTCTTTTCAGGGTCAAACAGAGTTATGAGTGGCTGAATAGATTTCACATGCTTTGTTTTCACATGCTGTAATTTTTTTCAGTCTGAAGATGCACAATTAGTTAAGTTGAGAGGCATGACATGATAATACAAGCATTCCTGATTTAGTTCTGGAAATGACTTGCATGATGTACCACATGGTGGCACCTGAAGCCATTTTCACAGCTTGTTTCAGCTCTCAAATATTTCAAGATAGAAAATATCCAGTTATTGGTTTCACTCCAGTCATTTCAAGATGTGAACCACACTTTAACTCATCCAGATACTTTCACTTAGTAGAGTTTTCTTAAAAAAAAAGAAAAAAGAAACAACACAAAACAGCCCATGACAGCCAAGTGATAACATGTTTACAGATGCTTTTTATTTTATGAATTTATGACATTTAACCATACAGTCATCCTCATTAGGAGAAATAAAAGTGCTAAAACATCAGTCTTTGTCTTGTTCATTTATATAATGTGTTTCACTGGGTGGTGGACTTACATAAATAAATTAACTTTCCAATCATATTATGATTAGTATAACATTCAGAACTGATCAAAGGGGCTTCTGAAGCTTAACTTGACTTGGTAAAAAAAATTACTGAATAACTTAAATAGCTGAAGACCACCAGAAATTTTGTGGTGCAACCGAAGTCACTATGAAGAAAATTCTTACAAACTGAAAATGTGTCACAGTAAAAGTCTTTAAAAACAGTTAAATGACATGCCAAATAAATTTCTTATGTAGTGATACTACACCTAGAAATGTATGTTTGCATTGGTTCGTATGTTGGTTTAAGATTACTCCTTATAAACAATTCAAATGTGAGATGTTTTACATTAATTTCTGAGCCTCAAATTTTACTTTTATCAATAATATTCAAAGGATTCATGTAAAGAATAAACATAACATTTATATTTTCAGATTCAAATTGGGACTCTATGTAACCTGGTCACGTTGATCCACCACTATATTTGGCTTTTATGTCTTAGTTACTGCCATTGTTTTTTTTTTGTTTTTTTTTGTTGTTGTTTTTTAACGGAAATAAAAAAAAATATTGTGATTTATCATCCATCTTTATTTTTTATTTGCGCCCGGATGTTACACACAGACGGAAGTAAACCACGTGGAAGACTGTAATTAGTCGGATACTTTATTTCTTTAATTACAGCATATTGCATCCTCTGGTCGTTTGTGACAGAAGGGATTACAGCAGGCCTGTAAGATCTACGCATGCGCTGTAAGCATCCTACCATCCATCCTTTAAACACCCCCCCAGCGCAACATCCTCTCCGGTTGAAATGAAGACCTCCGTCAAGTTCAGGCAGATCACACAGAAGACTTCCTTTGTGAACCTTCTCAATTTTGTCTTTTTTCGGCAATAAGCCATAATGATCCAAATAAACCCTTGAAATATGTCTCTCTGTGTGTTTGAATCAATTTGGGCAATGTGTAAGTTTCTCTTTTTGAAATAAACTACTGAAATAATTCTGATGTATTGGGAGGAACCTTTATTGAATTTTGAAACACGATAAGCAATGATTAAAAAAAATGTCGGCCTTAGTAAAGTGGAATTATTCCTCTCTAATACTTTTTATAACATGGAACTCGGAAAATCTGCGTAGGAATTGGACGCACCAAAATCAATTAGCAGCTAAAGTGTAGGTTGTCGCTCTGAAGCTAGGTTAGCTGCCAACCGCTGCTGCTTGGTAAATATTTGTTAAATTTGTTGTTTTTGCTGCATTTTATCTATTAATAAACTCTTGAAATTAAAATAATTGACTGTAAAGGTAACGACAATGTTGAAAAAACCTTTTTTTTAATAGAGTTATGTCTCAAAGTGCCGCTTGGAAATCAAAATAGATACATTTTATCATTAGCAAGATAGCTAGTTTTAGTGGCTGTTTTATTTTAACATTTTTTGTTGATGTCACCGACATTATTTACTATTTAAATCTGGTTTTGACGACTAAAATTATGATAAAGGCAGCAAAGTGTGTCTTATTTTGAAATCTGGGTAGGTGAATTTCCTGTTGCGGCGCAGCTGCTTGTCGCTGGAGTGGAGCTCCGTCAGAGGACCAGGGAGAGCGTGGTGAGGAATCCCAGCAGCCCCCCCGGAGAGTGCGAGCCGGACCGGCTGGACCCCCTCCCCCTGCCCCCGGAGGAGGACCCGAGAGAGACCCACGTTGCCACGGGAGAGGCCTCGGTTCAGGTAACCGTTCAGTGCGTGTGGTTCGTGCTGCTTTTCCCGGGCAGCCAGGTGCTTTCCAGAGGGTTGCTGGAGATGGAGAGGCGGCGGGCGGTGAGCCGCACGAACCTCTGCAGACCTGACATCCTGTAGCAGTCTGATTTATACAGTCTCTGCACAAGGGTTGCTATGCCAAAACTGAAGGGGCAGGTTAGGGGTCGGCTTTATTTTAGCACCACATTTCACCGGTGTGAAAGGGTCTGTGCGCCTCGATGCGCAAAAATAGCGGCACATATTATACATCCTGGATATCAGAACCCCCTAGTCCTCCTCTTCTGCTTTTCCTTGTGAGATGCTTTGCTTGTTTTTGTATTCTGTGTCATACGCAGGCGTGTGATGATGGTTTAACTGCAGCTCTGAATATTTCAGAAGCACAGTTCTCTACCAAAACAAATCCACCGTTGCTATAGTTATTTACTTGCAGAAGCAATTTTATAATACTGGTAATTCTCTTAGAGAACAAAAACACCTCGTTAGTTCTGCCTTCAAAGTGGAACTTTGTATATGGTGCTGAGGAGCTTGTATCCTGCAGAAAAAAGGAGTAATGGATTAATATTTCTTAGATTCATTATTCTGCAGTACTGAGAAGTAATGTTCATGCCTCAGGTCTTAGAGGAATTTATTGATGTTATATCCTTATGGTCTGCTGAAAGCCTATAAAACTAGATCCATATAAATATTAAGAAATAACATGTCTAAAGATCATTGGTTAGGAAACAAAAATGATGATTAAATAGTTTTGTGGTATTTTGGAGCCCAAAAATATTTATGAATAATAGCAGTTAAAGTTAGATAAGTTACCAAAGTGAACCTTGTCAGGGCCAAACCATGGTAGCTGATATGAGGAGATACTGCAGAGGGGAGATCACGATCCTGGGAGGATGGGAAGCTGGGATAGCCCTCCTCTCTGATGCAGAAGGGGAGTGGGGTGGGTTGGTGGTGGTAGAGGCAGTGGCTGCGTTGGTTTGGATCAGGGATGGTGTGGCGCACCCATCCCTTCCTCCCTCCCTGTCCGTGGTATATACTGGTGCATTACTGCTCCCCGTTCACTTCTGAGTGTAATCAGTCTGTCAGCAGCAGCAGACTCAATAAGTCACCCCAGCACTAACACAAGAACACACTCTCCTCTCTGATTTCTGACCAGAATGTTGCCACGTCAGCTGCCTCCTGCTGTGTGCATCAGTTCTGTCAACAGTTGTAATCATTGTTTCTCACAGGGAAAATATGTTTGTCTTGACAACAAGTGACACAGAGTGTGTCAGACATGTTCTTTCTTTCTTTGTTTCTTTCTTTCTTTGTTTCTTTCTTTCTTTGTTTCTTTCTTTCTTTGTTTCTTT